>NW_025550434.1:202500-220019 GCF_905237065.1 Salmo salar | reverse complement strand
AACTGTCCATTTTGGACGTAAAACAGATCTCAAAACATCACTCGGACAATATCAATGACCTATTACTGGGTAGTGCTCGAATTATGTCATATTACTGGGCCCTGGTATCAATGATGTCATATTACTGGGCCCTGGTATCAATGATGTCATATTACTGGGCCCTAGTATCAATGATGTCATATTACTGGGCCCTAGTGTCAATTATGTCATATTACTGGGCCCTAGTGTAAATGATGTCATATTACTGGGCCCTAGTAACAATGATGTCATATTACTGGGCCCTGGTATCAATTATGTCATGTTACTGGGCCCTAGTATCAATGATGTCATATTACTGGGCCCTGTATCAATGATGTCATGTTACTGGGCCCTAGTATCAATGATGTCATATTACTGGGCCCTAGTATCAATTATGTCATGTTACTGGGCCCTAGTATCAATGATGTCATATTACTGGGCCCTCGTATCAATTATGTCATATTACTGGGCCATAGTATCAATTATGTCATGTTACTGGGCCCTAGTATCAATTATGTCATGTTACTGGGCCCTAGTATCAATTATGTCATATTACTGGGCCCTAGTATAACTGATGTCATATTACTGGGCCCCAGTGGTATCAATTATGTCATGTTACTGGGCCCTAGTATCAATGATGTCATATTACTGGGCCCTAGTATCAATTATGTCATATTACTGGGCCCTAGTATCAACTATGTCATATTACTGGTCCCTAGTATATTATGTCATATTACTGGGCCCTAGTTGCGGTCAGCAGACATGAGTATTATCAGGATATGAGCCCCAAATGGCACCCTATTCCCTATTTAGTGCACCATATTCCCTACTTTTGACTGGGGCTCTGGTCAAAAGTAGTGCACTATATAGGGAATAAGGTGCTACTTGGGATGCACCCTAATCTGTATCTAGAGGAGAGTGGAGATCAGAGCAGACTGGTGGACCATAGAGGTAGTTCTACAGCTAAGAGGGATATACACACTCTGGTCTGGGCTGGTCTGGTCTCTGTCTGTCTGTCTGTCTGTCTGTCTGTCTGTCTGTCTGTCTGTCTGTCTGTCTGTCTGTCTCTGCTATTCCCCCTACTACCACTAGAGGACAGTGTGGACTAAACCCTCCATAACCTCCACAATTCATGTCACACACTCTCATCTTCTTTGTGTGTTTTTTTTCTTCCCCCATTTCATTTATACAAATATGTTTGTCCCAAATGGCACCCTATTCTCTTGACAATACACAGAAGTAGTGCACTAGATAGGGTGCTACTTGGGACTCAAAACACAGAGCTGCTAAAACTCCTGCCTGCTGCAGGTAAATCTATGTATTAATATGGATAATGCAGTTCAACAGCTATACAGAAAGGAGAGGAACAAAAAAGCTGAATATTCACTCAGGAAATATGACCGTATTTAATAGCACTTTCTAGTGAATGGTGTAAACAAACACAGTAGTGGTTAGCTCTGTCCCTCCCGGGGGGGGGCACCAACGAGGGCACGGCGCCCGTCTCCTCTGTCCCTCCCGGGGAGGGGGGGCACTGATGTGGGCACGGCGCCCGTTTCCTTAATTTCCTGCCAGACTAGCAGTTTGAAATGCTCCCCAAGAGCCACGACACACACAGGCTTTCCATGACAAGGTCTCTCCCTCTGTGTGTGTGTGTGTGTGTGTGTGTGTGTGTGTGTGTGTGTGTGTGTGTGTGTGTGTGTGTGTGTGTGTGTGTGTGTGTGTGTGTGTGTGTGTGTGTGTGTGTGTGTTTGTGTGTTTGCATACAATGACATACTGTGGCATCGCTGGTGGCTGCTCCGTTGGACATCTGTCTCTATATATAACAGGATGGATGGGCTGTGTCTCTATATATAACAGGATGGATGGGCTGTGTCTCTATATATAACAGGATGGATGGGCTGTGTCTCTATATATAACAGGATGGATGGGCTGTGTCTCTATATATAACAGGATGGATGGGCTGTGTCTCTATATATAACAGGATGGATGGGCTGTGTCTCTATATATAACAGGATGGATGAGCTGTGTCTCTATATATAACAGGATGGGCTGTGTCTCTATATATAACAGGATGGATGGGCTGTGTCTCTATATATAACAGGATGGATGGGCTGTGTCTCTATATATAACAGGATGGATGGGCTGTGTCTCTATATATAACAGGATGGATGGGCTGTGTCTCTATATATAACAGGATGGATGGGCTGTGTCTCTATATATAACAGGATGGATGGGCTGTGTCTCTATATATAACAGGATGGTGGGCTGTGTCTCTATATATAACAGGATGGATGGGCTGTGTCTCTATATATAACAGGATGGATGGGCTGTGTCTCTATATATAACAGGATGGGCTGTGTCTCTATATATAACAGGATGGGCTGTGTCTCTATATATAACAGGATGGATGGGCTGTGTCTCTATATATAACAGGATGGGGCTGTGTCTCTATATATAACAGGATGGATGGGCTGTGTCTCTATATATAACAGGATGGATGGGCTGTGTCTCTATATATAACAGGATGGATGGGCTGTGTCTCTATATATAACAGGATGGGCTGTGTCTCTATATATAACAGGATGGATGGGCTGTGTCTCTATATATAACAGGATGGATGGGCTGTGTCTCTATATATAACAGGATGGATGGGCTGTGTCTCTATATATAACAGGATGGATGGGCTGTGTCTCTATATATAACAGGATGGATGGGCTGTGTCTCTATATATAACAGGATGGGCTGTGTCTCTATATATAACAGGATGGTGGGCTGTGTCTCTATATATAACAGGATGGATGGGCTGTGTCTCTATATATAACAGGATGGATGGGCTGTGTCTCTATATATAACAGGATGGGCTGTGTCTCTATATATAACAGGATGGATGGGCTGTGTCTCTATATATAACAGGATGGATGGGCTGTGTCTCTATATATAACAGGATGGATGGGCTGTGTCTCTATATATAACAGGATGGATGGGCTGTGTCTCTATATATAACAGGATGGATGGGCTGTGTCTCTATATATAACAGGATGGATGGGCTGTGTCTCTATATATAACAGGATGGATGGGCTGTGTCTCTATATATAACAGGATGGATGGGCTGTGTCTCTATATATAACAGGATGGGCTGTGTCTCTATATATAACAGGATGGATGGGCTGTGTCTCTATATATAACAGGATGGATGGGCTGTGTCTCTATATATAACAGGATGGATGGGCTGTGTCTCTATATATAACAGGATGGATGGGCTGTGTCTCTATATATAACAGGATGGATGGGCTGTGTCTCTATATATAACAGGATGGGCTGTGTCTCTATATATAACAGGATGGATGGGCTGTGTCTCTATATATAACAGGATGGATGGGCTGTGTCTCTATATATAACAGGATGGATGGGCTGTGTCTCTATATATAACAGGATGGGCTGTGTCTCTATATATAACAGGATGGATGGGCTGTGTCTCTATATATAACAGGATGGATGGGCTGTGTCTCTATATATAACAGGATGGATGGGCTGTGTCTCTATATATAACAGGATGGATGGGCTGTGTCTCTATATATAACAGGATGGATGGGCTGTGTCTCTATATATAACAGGATGGATGGGCTGTGTCTCTATATATAACAGGATGGGCTGTGTCTCTATATATAACAGGATGGGCTGTGTCTCTATATATAACAGGATTGGCTGTGTCTCTATATATAACAGGATGGATGGGCTGTGTCTCTATATATAACAGGATGGTGCTGTGTCTCTATATATAACAGGATGGATGGGCTGTGTCTCTATATATAACAGGATGGATGGGCTGTGTCTCTATATATAACAGGATGGATGGGCTGTGTCTCTATATATAACAGGATGGATGGGCTGTGTCTCTATATATAACAGGATGGATGGGCTGTGTCTCTATATATAACAGGATGGGCTGTGTCTCTATATATAACAGGATGGATGGGCTGTGTCTCTATATATAACAGGATGGGCTGTGTCTCTATATATAACAGGATGGTGCTGTGTCTCTATATATAACAGGATGGATGGGCTGTGTCTCTATATATAACAGGATGGATGGGCTGTGTCTCTATATATAACAGGATGGATGGGCTGTGTCTCTATATATAACAGGATGGATGGGCTGTGTCTCTATATATAACAGGATGGATGGGCTGTGTCTCTATATATAACAGGATGGATGGGCTGTGTCTCTATATATAACAGGATGGATGGGCTGTGTCTCTATATATAACAGGATGGATGGGCTGTGTCTCTATATATAACAGGATGGATGGGCTGTGTCTCTATATATAACAGGATGGATGGGCTGTGTCTCTATATATAACAGGATGGATGGGCTGTGTCTCTATATATAACAGGATGGATGGGCTGTGTCTCTATATATAACAGGATGGATGGGCTGTGTCTCTATATATAACAGGATGGATGGGCTGTGTCTCTATATATAACAGGATGGGCTGTGTCTCTATATATAACAGGATGGATGGGCTGTGTCTCTATATATAACAGGATGGATGGGCTGTGTCTCTATATATAACAGGATGGATGGGCTGTGTCTCTATATATAACAGGATGGATGGGCTGTGTCTCTATATATAACAGGATGGATGGGCTGTGTCTCTATATATAACAGGATGGATGGGCTGTGTCTCTATATATAACAGGATGGATGGGCTGTGTCTCTATATATAACAGGATGGATGGGCTGTGTCTCTATATATAACAGGATGGGCTGTGTCTCTATATATAACAGGATGGATGGGCTGTGTCTCTATATATAACAGGATGGATGGGCTGTGTCTCTATATATAACAGGATGGATGGGCTGTGTCTCTATATATAACAGGATGGATGGGCTGTGTCTCTATATATAACAGGATGGATGGGCTGTGTCTCTATATATAACAGGATGGATGGGCTGTGTCTCTATATATAACAGGATGGATGGGCTGTGTCTCTATATATAACAGGATGGGCTGTGTCTCTATATATAACAGGATGGATGGGCTGTGTCTCTATATATAACAGGATGGGCTGTGTCTCTATATATAACAGGATGGGCTGTGTCTCTATATATAACAGGATGGATGGGCTGTGTCTCTATATATAACAGGATGGATGGGCTGTGTCTCTATATATAACAGGATGGATGGGCTGTGTCTCTATATATAACAGGATGGATGGGCTGTGTCTCTATATATAACAGGATGGATGGGCTGTGTCTCTATATATAACAGGATGGGCTGTGTCTCTATATATAACAGGATGGATGGGCTGTGTCTCTATATATAACAGGATGGATGGGCTGTGTCTCTATATATAGCAGGATGGGCTGTGCCTCTATATATAACAGGATGGATGGGCTGTGTCTCTATATATAACAGGATGGGCTGTGTCTCTATATATAACAGGATGGATGGGCTGTGTCTCTATATATAACAGGATGGATGGGCAGTGTCTCTATATATAACAGGATGGATGGGCTGTGTCTCTATATATAACAGGATGGATGGGCTGTGTCTCTATATATAACAGGATGGGCTGTGTCTCTATATATAACAGGATGGATGGGCTGTGTCTCTATATATAACAGGATGGATGGGCTGTGTCTCTATATATAACAGGATGGATGGGCTGTGTCTCTATATATAACAGGATGGATGGGCTGTGTCTCTATATATAACAGGATGGGCTGTGTCTCTATATATAACAGGATGGATGGGCTGTGTCTCTATATATAACAGGATGGATGGGCTGTGTCTCTATATATAACAGGATGGGCTGTGTCTCTATATATAACAGGATGGGCTGTGTCTCTATATATAACAGGATGGATGGGCTGTGTCTCTATATATAACAGGATGGATGGGCTGTGTCTCTATATATAACAGGATGGGCTGTGTCTCTATATATAACAGGATGGATGGGCTGTGTCTCTATATATAACAGGATGGATGGGCTGTGTCTCTATATATAACAGGATGGATGGGCTGTGTCTCTATATATAACAGGATGGGCTGTGTCTCTATATATAACAGGATGGATGGGCTGTGTCTCTATATATAACAGGATGGGCTGTGTCTCTATATATAACAGGATGGATGGGCTGTGTCTCTATATATAACAGGATGGGCTGTGTCTCTATATATAACAGGATGGATGGGCTGTGTCTCTATATATAACAGGATGGATGGGCTGTGACTCTATATATAACAGGATGGATGGGCTGTGTCTCTATATATAACAGGATGGATGGGCTGTGTCTCTATATATAACAGGATGGGCTGTGTCACTATATATAACAGGATGGATGGGCTGTGTCTCTATATATAACAGGATGGATAGGCTGTGTCTCTATATATAACAGGATGGATGGGCTGTGTCTCTATATATAACAGGATGGATGGGCTGTGTCTCTATATATAACAGGATGGGCTGTGTCTCTATATATAACAGGATGGGCTGTGTCTCTATATATAACAGGATGGATGGGCTGTATCTCTATATATAACAGGATGGATGGGCTGTGTCTCTATATATAACAGGATGGGTGGGCTGTGTCTCTATATATAACAGGATGGATGGGCTGTGTCTCTATATATAACAGGATGGGCTGTGTCTCTATATATAACAGGATGGATGGGCTGTGTCTCTATATATAACAGGATGGATGGGCTGTGTCTCTATATATAACAGGATGGATGGGCTGTGTCTCTATATATAACAGGATGGATGGGCTGTGTCTCTATATATAACAGGATGGATGGGCTGTGTCTCTATATATAACAGGATGGGCTGTGTCTCTATATATAACAGGATGGATGGGCTGTGTCTCTATATATAACAGGATGGATGGGCTGTGTCTCTATATATAACAGGATGGATGGGCTGTGTCTCTATATATAACAGGATGGATGGGCTGTGTCTCTATATATAACAGGATGGATGGGCTGTGTCTCTATATATAACAGGATGGATGGGCTGTGTCTCTATATATAACAGGATGGATGGGCTGTGTCTCTATATATAACAGGATGGGCTGTGTCTCTATATATAACAGGATGGGCTGTGTCTCTATATATAACAGGATGGGCTGTGTCTCTATATATAACAGGATGGGCTGTGTCTCTATATATAACAGGATGGATGGGCTGTGTCTCTATATATAACAGGATGGGCTGTGTCTCTATATATAACAGGATGGATGGGCTGTGTCTCTATATATAACAGGATGGATGGGCTGTGTCTCTATATATAACAGGATGGGCTGTGTCTCTATATATAACAGGATGGGCTGTGTCTCTATATATAACAGGATGGATGGGCTGTGTCTCTATATATAACAGGATGGATGGGCTGTGTCTCTATATATAACAGGATGGGCTGTGTCTCTATATATAACAGGATGGATGGGCTGTGTCTCTATATATAACAGGATGGGCTGTGTCTCTATATATAACAGGATGGATGGGCTGTGTCTCTATATATAACAGGATGGGCTGTGTCTCTATATATAACAGGATGGGCTGTGTCTCTATATATAACAGGATGGATGGGCTGTGTCTCTATATATAACAGGATGGATGGGCTGTGTCTCTATATATAACAGGATGGATGGGCTGTGTCTCTATATATAACAGGATGGATGGGCTGTGTCTCTATATATAACAGGATGGATGGGCTGTGTCTCTATATATAACAGGATGGGCTGTGTCTCTATATATAACAGGATGGATGGGCTGTGTCTCTATATATAACAGGATGGATGGGCTGTGTCTCTATATATAACAGGATGGATGGGCTGTGTCTCTATATATAACAGGATGGATGGGCTGTGTCTCTATATATAACAGGATGGATGGGCTGTGTCTCTATATATAACAGGATGGGCTGTGTCTCTATATATAACAGGATGGATGGGCTGTGTCTCTATATATAACAGGATGGATGGGCTGTGTCTCTATATATAACAGGATGGGCTGTGTCTCTATATATAACAGGATGGGTGGGCTGTGTCTCTATATATAACAGGATGGATGGGCTGTGTCTCTATATATAACAGGATGGATGGGCTGTGTCTCTATATATAACAGGATGGATGGGCTGTGTCTCTATATATAACAGGATGGATGGGCTGTGTCTCTATATATAACAGGATGGGCTGTGTCTCTATATATAACAGGATGGATGGGCTGTGTCTCTATATATAACAGGATGGATGGGCTGTGTCTCTATATATAACAGGATGGATGGGCTGTGTCTCTATATATAACAGGATGGATGGGCTGTGTCTCTATATATAACAGGATGGATGGGCTGTGTCTCTATATATAACAGGATGGGCTGTGTCTCTATATATAACAGGATGGATGGGCTGTGACTCTATATATAACAGGATGGGCTGTGTCTCTATATATAACAGGATGGGCTGTGTCTCTATATATAACAGGATGGGCTGTGTCTCTATATATAACAGGATGGATGGGCTGTGTCTCTATATATAACAGGATGGGCTGTGTCTCTATATATAACAGGATGGATGGGCTGTGTCTCTATATATAACAGGATGGATGGGCTGTGTCTCTATATATAACAGGATGGATGGGCTGTGTCTCTATATATAACAGGATGGATGGGCTGTGTCTCTATATATAACAGGATGGGCTGTGTCTCTATATATAACAGGATGGATGGGCTGTGTCTCTATATATAACAGGATGGATGGGCTGTGTCTCTATATATAACAGGATGGATGGGCTGTGTCTCTATATATAACAGGATGGATGGGCTGTGTCTCTATATATAACAGGATGGATGGGCTGTGTCTCTATATATAACAGGATGGATGGGCTGTGTCTCTATATATAACAGGATGGATGGGCTGTGTCTCTATATATAACAGGATGGATGGGCTGTGTCTCTATATATAACAGGATGGATGGGCTGTGTCTCTATATATAACAGGATGGATGAGCTGTGTCTCTATATATAACAGGATGGATGGGCTGTGTCTCTATATATAACAGGATGGATGGGCTGTGTCTCTATATATAACAGGATGGATGGGCTGTGTCTCTATATATAACAGGATGGATGGGCTGTGTCTCTATATATAACAGGATGGATGGGCTGTGTCTCTATATATAACAGGATGGATGGGCTGTGCCTCTATATATAACAGGATGGATGGGCTGTGTCTCTATATATAACAGGATGGGCTGTGTCTCTATATATAACAGGATGGATGGGCTGTGTCTCTATATATAACAGGATGGATGGGCTGTGACTCTATATATAACAGGATGGGCTGTGTCTCTATATATAACAGGATGGGCTGTGTCTCTATATATAACAGGATGGATGGGCTGTGTCTCTATATATAACAGGATGGGCTGTGTCTCTATATATAACAGGATGGATGGGCTGTGTCTCTATATATAACAGGATGGGCTGTGTCTCTATATATAACAGGATGGATGGGCTGTGTCTCTATATATAACAGGATGGGCTGTGTCTCTATATATAACAGGATGGATGGGCTGTGTCTCTATATATAACAGGATGGATGGGCTGTGTCTCTATATATAACAGGATGGATGGGCTGTGTCTCTATATATAACAGGATGGATGGGCTGTGTCTCTATATATAACAGGATGGATGGGCTGTGTCTCTATATATAACAGGATGGATGGGCTGTGTCTCTATATATAACAGGATGGGCTGTGTCTCTATATATAACAGGATGGATGGGCTGTGTCTCTATATATAACAGGATGGATGGGCTGTGTCTCTATATATAACAGGATGGATGGGCTGTGTCTCTATATATAACAGGATGGATGGGCTGTGTCTCTATATATAACAGGATGGATGGGCTGTGTCTCTATATATAACAGGATGGATGGGCTGTGTCTCTATATATAACAGGATGGATGGGCTGTGTCTCTATATATAACAGGATGGATGGGCTGTGTCTCTATATATAACAGGATGGATGGGCTGTGTCTCTATATATAACAGGATGGGCTGTGTCTCTATATATAACAGGATGGATGGGCTGTGTCTCTATATATAACAGGATGGATGGGCTGTGTCTCTATATATAACAGGATGGATGGGCTGTGTCTCTATATATAACAGGATGGATGGGCTGTGTCTCTATATATAACAGGATGGATGGGCTGTGTCTCTATATATAACAGGATGGATGGGCTGTGTCTCTATATATAACAGGATGGATGGGCTGTGTCTCTATATATAACAGGATGGATGGGCTGTGTCTCTATATATAACAGGATGGATGGGCTGTGTCTCTATATATAACAGGATGGATGGGCTGTGTCTCTATATATAACAGGATGGATGGGCTGTGTCTCTATATATAACAGGATGGATGGGCTGTGTCTCTATATATAACAGGATGGATGGGCTGTGTCTCTATATATAACAGGATGGATGGGCTGTGTCTCTATATATAACAGGATGGGCTGTGTCTCTATATATAACAGGATGGATGGGCTGTGTCTCTATATATAACAGGATGGATGGGCTGTGTCTCTATATATAACAGGATGGGCTGTGTCTCTATATATAACAGGATGGATGGGCTGTGTCTCTATATATAACAGGATGGATGGGCTGTGTCTCTATATATAACAGGATGGATGGGCTGTGTCTCTATATATAACAGGATGGATGGGCTGTGTCTCTATATATAACAGGATGGATGGGCTGTGTCTCTATATATAACAGGATGGATGGGCTGTGTCTCTATATATAACAGGATGGATGGGCTGTGTCTCTATATATAACAGGATGGATGGGCTGTGTCTCTATATATAACAGGATGGGCTGTGTCTCTATATATAACGGGATGGATGGGCTGTGTCTCTATATATAACAGGATGGATGGGCTGTGTCTCTATATATAACAGGATGGGCTGTGTCTCTATATATAACAGGATGGATGGGCTGTGTCTCTATATATAACAGGATGGATGGGCTGTGTCTCTATATATAACAGGATGGATGGGCTGTGTCTCTATATATAACAGGATGGATGGGCTGTGTCTCTATATATAACAGGATGGATGGGCTGTGTCTCTATATATAACAGGATGGATGGGCTGTGTCTCTATATATAACAGGATGGGCTGTGTCTCTATATATAACAGGATGGGCTGTGACTCTATATATAACAGGATGGGCTGTGTCTCTATATATAACAGGATGGATGGGCTGTGTCTCTATATATAACAGGATGGATGGGCTGTGTCTCTATATATAACAGGATGGATGGGCTGTGTCTCTATATATAACAGGATGGGCTGTGTCTCTATATATAACAGGATGGGCTGTGTCTCTATATATAACAGGATGGATGGGCTGTGTCTCTATATATAACAGGATGGGCTGTGTCTCTATATATAACAGGATGGATGGGCTGTGTCTCTATATATAACAGGATGGATGGGCTGTGTCTCTATATATAACAGGATGGATGGGCTGTGTCTCTATATATAACAGGATGGATGGGCTGTGTCTCTATATATAACAGGATGGGCTGTATCTCTATATATAACAGGATGGGCTGTGTCTCTATATATAACAGGATGGATGGGCTGTGTCTCTATATATAACAGGATGGATGGGCTGTGTCTCTATATATAACAGGATGGGCTGTGTCTCTATATATAACAGGATGGATGGGCTGTGTCTCTATATATAACAGGATGGGCTGTGTCTCTATATATAACAGGATGGATGGGCTGTGTCTCTATATATAACAGGATGGATGGGCTGTGTCTCTATATATAACAGGATGGATGGGCTGTGTCTCTATATATAACAGGATGGGCTGTGTCTCTATATATAACAGGATGGATGGGCTGTGTCTCTATATATAACAGGATGGGCTGTGTCTCTATATATAACAGGATGGGCTGTGTCTCTATATATAACAGGATGGATGGGCTGTGTCTCTATATATAACAGGATGGATGGGCTGTGTCTCTATATATAACAGGATGGATGGGCTGTGTCTCTATATATAACAGGATGGATGGGCTGTGTCTCTATATATAACAGGATGGATGGGCTGTGTCTCTATATATAACAGGATGGATGGGCTGTGTCTCTATATATAACAGGATGGATGGGCTGTGTCTCTATATATAACAGGATGGATGGGCTGTGTCTCTATATATAACAGGATGGATGGGCTGTGTCTCTATATATAACAGGATGGATGGGCTGTGTCTCTATATATAACAGGATGGATGGGCTGTGTCTCTATATATAACAGGATGGATGGGCTGTGTCTCTATATATAACAGGATGGGCTGTGTCTCTATATATAACAGGATGGATGGGCTGTGTCTCTATATATAACAGGATGGATGGGCTGTGTCTCTATATATAACAGGATGGATGGGCTGTGTCTCTATATATAACAGGATGGATGGGCTGTGTCTCTATATATAACAGGATGGGCTGTGTCTCTATATATAACAGGATGGATGGGCTGTGTCTCTATATATAACAGGATGGATGGGCTGTGTCTCTATATATAACAGGATGGATGGGCTGTGTCTCTATATATAACAGGATGGATGGGCTGTGTCTCTATATATAACAGGATGGATGGGCTGTGTCTCTATATATAACAGGATGGATGGGCTGTGTCTCTATATATAACAGGATGGATAGGCTGTGTCTCTATATATAACAGGATGGATGGGCTGTGTCTCTATATATAACAGGATGGATGGGCTGTGTCTCTATATATAACAGGATGGATAGGCTGTGTCTCTATATATAACAGGATGGATGGGCTGTGTCTCTATATATAACAGGATGGATGGGCTGTGTCTCTATATATAACAGGATGGGCTGTGTCTCTATATATAACAGGATGGATGGGCTGTGTCTCTATATATAACAGGATGGATGGGCTGTGTCTCTATATATAACAGGATGGATGGGCTGTGTCTCTATATATAACAGGATGGATGGGCTGTGTCTCTATATATAACAGGATGGATGGGCTGTGTCTCTATATATAACAGGATGGATGGGCTGTGTCTCTATATATAACAGGATGGATGGGCTGTGTCTCTATATATAACAGGATGGGCTGTGTCTCTATATATAACAGGATGGGCTGTGTCTCTATATATAACAGGATGGATGGGCTGTGTCTCTATATATAACAGGATGGATGGGCTGTGTCTCTATATATAACAGGATGGATGGGCTGTGTCTCTATATATAACAGGATGGATGGGCTGTGTCTCTATATATAACAGGATGGATGGGCTGTGTCTCTATATATAACAGGATGGATGGGCTGTGTCTCTATATATAACAGGATGGGCTGTGTCTCTATATATAACAGGATGGATGGGCTGTGTCTCTATATATAACAGGATGGATGGGCTGTGTCTCTATATATAACAGGATGGATGGGCTGTGTCTCTATATATAACAGGATGGATGGGCTGTGTCTCTATATATAACAGGATGGGCTGTGTCTCTATATATAACAGGATGGATGGGCTGTGTCTCTATATATAACAGGATGGATGGGCTGTGTCTCTATATATAACAGGATGGATGGGCTGTGTCTCTATATATAACAGGATGGATGGGCTGTGTCTCTATATATAACAGGATGGATGGGCTGTGTCTCTATATATAACAGGATGGATGGGCTGTGTCTCTATATATAACAGGATGGATGGGCTGTGTCTCTATATATAACAGGATGGATGGGCTGTGTCTCTATATATAACAGGATGGATGGGCTGTGTCTCTATATATAACAGGATGGATGGGCTGTGTCTCTATATATAACAGGATGGATGGGCTGTGTCTCTATATATAACAGGATGGATGGGCTGTGTCTCTATATATAACAGGATGGATGGGCTGTGTCTCTATATATAACAGGATGGATGGGCTGTGTCTCTATATATAACAGGATGGATGGGCTGTGTCTCTATATATAACAGGATGGATGGGCTGTGTCTCTATATATAACAGGATGGGCTGTGTCTCTATATATAACAGGATGGATGGGCTGTGTCTCTATATATAACAGGATGGATGGGCTGTGTCTCTATATATAACAGGATGGATGGGCTGTGTCTCTATATATAACAGGATGGATGGGCTGTGTCTCTATATATAACAGGATGGATGGGCTGTGTCTCTATATATAACAGGATGGGCTGTGTCTCTATATATAACAGGATGGATGGGCTGTGTCTCTATATATAGCAGGATGGGCTGTGCCTCTATATATAACAGGATGGATGGGCTGTGTCTCTATATATAACAGGATGGATGGGCTGTGTCTCTATATATAACAGGATGGATGGGCTGTGTCTCTATATATAACAGGATGGATGGGCTGTGTCTCTATATATAACAGGATGGATGGGCTGTGTCTCTATATATAACAGGATGGATGGGCTGTGTCTCTATATATAACAGGATGGATGGGCTGTGTCTCTATATATAACAGGATGGATGGGCTGTGTCTCTATATATAACAGGATGGATGGGCTGTGTCTCTATATATAACAGGATGGATGGGCTGTGTCTCTATATATAACAGGATGGATGGGCTGTGTCTCTATATATAACAGGATGGATGGGCTGTGTCTCTATATATAACAGGATGGGCTGTGTCTCTATATATAACAGGATGGATGGGCTGTGTCTCTATATATAACAGGATGGGCTGTGTCTCTATATATAACAGGATGGATGGGCTGTGTCTCTATATATAACAGGATGGATGGGCTGTGTCTCTATATATAACAGGATGGATGGGCTGTGTCTCTATATATAACAGGATGGGCTGTGTCTCTATATATAACAGGATGGATGGGCTGTGTCTCTATATATAACAGGATGGATGGGCTGTGTCTCTATATATAACAGGATGGATGGGCTGTGTCTCTATATATAACAGGATGGATGGGCTGTGTCTCTATATATAACAGGATGGATGGGCTGTGTCTCTATATATAACAGGATGGGCTGTGTCTCTATATATAACAGGATGGATGGGCTGTGTCTCTATATATAACAGGATGGATGGGCTGTGTCTCTATATATAACAGGATGGGCTGTGTCTCTATATATAACAGGATGGATGGGCTGTGTCTCTATATATAACAGGATGGATGGGCTGTGTCTCTATATATAACAGGATGGATGGGCTGTGTCTCTATATATAACAGGATGGATGGGCTGTGACTCTATATATAACAGGATGGATGGGCTGTGTCTCTATATATAACAGGATGGATGGGCTGTGTCTCTATATATAACAGGATGGATGGGCTGTGTCTCTATATATAACAGGATGGATGGGCTGTGTCTCTATATATAACAGGATGGATGGGCTGTGTCTCTATATATAACAGGATGGATGGGCTGTGTCTCTATATATAACAGGATGGATGGGCTGTGTCTCTATATATAACAGGATGGATGGGCTGTGTCTCTATATATAACAGGATGGATGGGCTGTGTCTCTATATATAACAGGATGGGCTGTGTCTCTGTATATAACAGGATGGATGGGCTGTGTCTCTATATATAACAGGATGGATGGGCTGTGTCTCTATATATAACAGGATGGGCTGTGTCTCTATATATAACAGGATGGATGGGCTGTGTCTCTATATATAACAGGATGGATGGGCTGTGTCTCTATATATAACAGGATGGATGGGCTGTGTCTCTATATATAACAGGATGGATGGGCTGTGTCTCTATATATAACAGGATGGGCTGTGTCTCTATATATAACAGGATGGATGGGCTGTGTCTCTATATATAACAGGATGGATGGGCTGTGTCTCTATATATAACAGGATGGATGGGCTGTGCCTCTATATATAACAGGATGGATGGGCTGTGTCTCTATATATAACAGGATGGATGGGCTGTGTCTCTATATATAACAGGATGGATGGGCTGTGTCTCTATATATAACAGGATGGATGGGCTGTGTCTCTATATATAACAGGATGGATGGGCTGTGTCTCTATATATAACAGGATGGATGGGCTGTGTCTCTATATATAACAGGATGGATGGGCTGTGTCTCTATATATAACAGGATGGATGGGCTGTGTCTCTATATATAACAGGATGGATGGGCTGTGTCTCTATATATAACAGGATGGATGGGCTGTGTCTCTATATATAACAGGATGGATGGGCTGTGTCTCTATATATAACAGGATGGATGGGCTGTGTCTCTATATATAACAGGATGGATGGGCTGTGTCTCTATATATAACAGGATGGATGGGCTGTGTCTCTATATATAACAGGATGGATGGGCTGTGTCTCTATATATAACAGGATGGATGGGCTGTGTCTCTATATATAACAGGATGGATGGGCTGTGTCTCTATATATAACAGGATGGATGGGCTGTGTCTCTATATATAACAGGATGGATGGGCTGTGTCTCTATATATAACAGGATGGGCTGTGTCTCTATATATAACAGGATGGATGGGCTGTGTCTCTATATATAACAGGATGGGCTGTGTCTCTATATATAACAGGATGGGCTGTGTCTCTATATATAAC
This sequence comes from Salmo salar, assembly GCF_905237065.1. Classification (NCBI taxonomy): domain Eukaryota; kingdom Metazoa; phylum Chordata; class Actinopteri; order Salmoniformes; family Salmonidae; genus Salmo; species Salmo salar. The sequence continues at coordinate 203,344 of NW_025550434.1, read as the reverse complement.
AGGATGGATGGGCTGTGTCTCTATATATAACAGGATGGATGGGCTGTGTCTCTATATATAACAGGATGGGCTGTGTCTCTATATATAACAGGATGGGCTGTGTCTCTATATATAACAGGATGGATGGGCTGTGTCTCTATATATAACAGGATGGATGGGCTGTGTCTCTATATATAACAGGATGGGCTGTGCCTCTATATATAACAGGATGGATGGGCTGTGTCTCTATATATAACAGGATGGATGGGCTGTGTCTCTATATATAACAGGATTCTCTTTAAATTATTCACAATTTTCGATGATCATAAAATGTTATATTTGTAAGATGGTTAAATAAATAAATAAATAGCAAAATGATAGATTAATGTTATATTGTTATTTGTGCCTATAAGAGCTCTTTGTCACTTCCCACGAACCGGGTTCTCACAAAAACTAACAGTCATTCTTATGTCTAATAACGGTATAGTGTGTGTGTGTGTGTTCTGTGTGTGTGTGTGTGTGTGTATGTGTGTGTGTGTGTGTGTGTGTGTGTGTGTGTGTGTGTGTGTGTGTGTGTGTGTGTGTGTGTGTGTGTGTGTGTGTGTGTGTGTGTGTGTGTGGCAGGCTTACAATGATGGCAATAAACAACATTTGAGACCCTGGTGCTAGAGGGGGTACAGCTGGAGGTTGGATAGAGGGGTACAGCTGGAGGTTGGATAGAGGGGGTACAGCTGGAGGGTAGATAGAGGGGTACAGCTGGAGGTTGGATAGAGGGGTACAGCTGGAGGTTGGATAGAGGCGGTACAGCTGGAGGTTGGATAGAGGGGGTACAGCTGGAGGTTGGATAGAGGGGGTACAGCTGGAG
>NW_025550434.1:192500-195000 GCF_905237065.1 Salmo salar | reverse complement strand
CCCCTCTACTCCCCTGTCTCTCTACCCCTCTATTCCCCTGTCTCTCTACCCCTCTACTCCCCTGTCTCTCTACCCCTCTATTCCCCTGTCTCTCTACCCCTCTATTCCCCTGTCTCTCTACCCCCTCTATTCCCCTGTCTCTCTACCCCCTCTATTCCCCTGTCTCTCTACCCCTCTATTCCCCTGTCTCTCTACCCCCTCTATTCCCCTGTCTCTCTACCCCCTCTATTCCCCTGTCTCTCTACCCCTCTATTCCCCTGTCTCTCTACCCCTCTATTCCCCTGTCTCTCTACCCCTACCTCCTCTCCTCCCCTGTCTCTCTACCCCTCTATTCCCCTGTCTCTCTACCCCTCTATTCCCCTGTCTCTCTACCCCTCTATTCCCCTGTCTCTCTACCCCCTCTACTCCCCTGTGTCTCTACCCCCACCCCTCTATTCCCCTGTCTCTCTACCCCCTCTCCTCCCCTGTCTCTCTACCCCCTCCTATTCCCCTGTCTCTCTACCCCCACCCCCTCTCCTCCCCTGTCTCTCTACCCCCTCTCCTCCCCTGTCTCTCTACCCCCCACCCCCTCTCCTCCCCTGTCTCTCTACCCCCTCTATTCCCCTGTCTCTCTACCCCTACCCCCTCTCCTCCCCTGTCTCTCTACCCCCTCTACTCCCCTGTCTCTCTACCCCTCTATTCCCGTCTCTCTACCCCTCTATTCCCCTGTCTCTCTACCCCCTCTATTCCCATGTCTCTCTACCCCCTCTATTCCCCTGTCTCTCTACCCCCTCTATTCCCATGTCTCTCTACCCCCTCTATTCCCCTGTCTCTCTACCCCTCTATTCCCCTGTCTCTCTACCCCCACCCCCTCTATTCCCCTGTCTCTCTACCCCCTCTCCTCCCCTGTCTCTCTACCCCTCTCCTCCCCTGTCTCTCTACCTCCTCTCCTCCCCTGTCTCTCTACCTCCTCTCCTCCCCTGTCTCTCTACCCCCTCACCCCCTCTCCTCCCCTGTCTCTCTACCCCCCCTCGTCCCTCTCTACTCAGTTAAGAAAATACATCTTCCAAAGCCTGTATATCTGGTTCCTTCTCCTTTACTCTGCTAGCAACACATAAAGAACAGGCAGGCACTCTAAATATTTCATATTCCGTTCCACTGCCCCGTTCTTCTTTCAAAGCTCTCCGTTATATGGTTTTCCGTGGAGTACAAGGAGCGATGGGGGGGGGAGAGGTAGAGAGAGGGAGGAGAAAAACAGGAGGGAGGGTGGGGGAGGGGAGAGGTGGAGAGAGGGAGGAGAAAACAGGAGGGAGGGTGGGGGAGGGGGAAATGCTTTTCAATTCTCCGCTGGGTTCTGTCTAAAAGGCGTCCTCATCCTTCTCAGACCAAACCGGTTGGAACAGTTGGTGTATATGCAGTACTACTTAGTCACATTCGGTCACGTTTTTCCCGATTGGTCTACGGTGGCGATTCTTCAACGAAGTGCCCGTGTTCATTCAATCAGAGACGATTCGTCCTCAAGCACATTTTATTTTTTTTTTTGTTCCACTTGCAGAAATACTGCACCAAAACATTCCTAGTTTTAACGGCCGTCGTCAGAATTAGACAAAGGTGCAGCGGAGGATGTGTTCATCATTCGAATTTTAATTTTAAAAGAGAACACTTGGCAAAAATAAACCCGAAGACCACAGCAAAACAGTCCTGTCAGGATTAACTCTACACAGAAAACAATCCCCCACAAAAAAACCCAAAGGAAAAAACAGGCTACTTATGTGTGACTCCCAATCAGCAACAACAAACTACAGCTGTGAACCGATTGGGAGCCACACACGGCCCAAAACAAAAGAAACAAACCAACATAGAGAAAGGAACATAGAACGCCCACCCGATGTAACACCCTGGCCTAACCAAAATAAAGAACAACAAAAAAAAAACCTCTCTATGGCCAGGGCCGTTACACTAGTCAGATGTAAAATTACACGACTAAGGTATCCTTGGGCAACCATGTCGAAATTAATGACAGATTTCCTGAGCTATCTTAGATTAATTCGGACTACTTTGAGGAAGCGATTAACCGGCTACGGTGTCTCAAAATGGACAAACCGGTATTAATACCGATTTGTTTATTTGTTTTATTTTTTTTCAATCGAAGGTCTTTTTTAAGGAAGTATTTTCGAAGTGCAATCGTTCGGTTTGGCTAGTCAAAGCTTGGCTAGACGCCAGCCGTAACTCTCTCTCTGTCTGTCTTTCTCTCCGTCCAAGACTCTGTTGTCCAGGCTTTAGTAAAAAAAAGCTTCCTCAAACACTTCCTGCTTCCTTCCTGCTTCCTTGTGTGTCGTCTTCACTGAGGGTTCGTTGAGTTAGTCCACAAATAGCTAACGCTCAGTTCACACTCACATTATCAGCTCAACTATTCTCAGAAAGAAATGACAGGATGTTCAGAAAGAAAGAAAGAGTACAGGTGACCAACCACTTCTAGAACATCCTGAGTCATTCTGTTTACTGTCTTTTAGTTCAGTCT
>NW_025550434.1:185000-190000 GCF_905237065.1 Salmo salar | reverse complement strand
AGGATGTGGATCAGGATGTGGATGTGGATCAGGATGTGGATCAGGATGTGGATCAGGATGTGGATCAGGATGTGGATCAGGATGTGGATGTGGATCAGGATGTGGATCAGGATGTGGATGTGGATCAGGATGTGGATCAGGATGTGGATGTGGATGTGGATCAGGATGTGGATCAGGATGTGGATGTGGATGTGGATCAGGATGTGGATCAGGATGTGGATGTGGATCAGGATGTGGATCAGGATGTGGATCAGGATGTGGATGTGGATCAGGATGTGGATCAGGATCTGGATCAGGATGTGGATCAGGATGTGGATTAGGATGTGGATCAGGATGTGGATCAGGATGTGGATCAGGATGTGGATGTGGATCAGGATGTGGATGTGGATCAGGATGTGGATGTGGATCAGGATGTGGATGTGGATCAGGATGTGGATCAGGATGTGGATCAGGATGTGGATGTGGATCAGGATGTGGATCAGGATGTGGATCAGGATGTGGATGTGGATTAGGATGTGGATCAGGATGTGGATGTGGATCAGGATGTGGATCAGGATGTGGATCAGGATGTTTCTGCTGTGTGAATCAGCAGGTTGAGGAACAGCCACCACTAGTACTGCTACCACAGTGGAGAGGACAGCAGGTCCACCACTAGTACTGCTACCACAGTGGAGAGGACAGCAGGTCCACCACTACTACTGCTACCACAGTGGAGAGGACAGCAGGTCCACCGCTAGTACTGCTACCACAGTGGAGAGGACAGCAGGTCCACCACTAGTACTGCTACCACAGTGGAGAGGACAGCAGGTCCACCACTAGTACTACTACCACAGTGGAGAGGACAGCAGGTCCACCACTAGTACTGCTACCACAGTGGAGAGGACAGCAGGTCCACCACTAGTACTGCTACCACAGTGGAGAGGACAGCAGTCCACCACTAGTACTGCTACCACAGTGAGAGGCAGCAGGTCCACCACTAGTACTGCTACCACAGTGGAGAGGACAGCAGGTCCACCACTAGTAATACTACCGCAGTGGAGAGGACAGCAGGTCCACCACTAGTACTACTACCGCAGTGGAGAGGACAGCAGGTCCACCACTAGTACTGCTACCACAGTGGAGAGGACAGCAGGTCCACCACTAGTACTGCTACCACAGTGGAGAGGACAGCAGGTCCACCACTAGTACTGCTACCACAGTGGAGAGGACAGCAGGTCCACCACTAGTACTACTACCGCAGTGGAGAGGACAGCAGGTCCACCACTAGTACTACTACCACAGTGGAGAGGACAGCAGGTCCACCACTAGTACTGCTACCACAGTGGAGAGGACAGCAGGTCCACCACTAGTACTACTACCACAGTGGAGAGGACAGCAGGTCCACCACTAGTACTACTACCACAGTGGAGAGGACAGCAGGTCCACCACTAGTACTGCTACCACAGTGGAGAGGACAGCAGGTCCACCACTAGTACTGCTACCACAGTGGAGAGGACAGCAGGTCCACCACTAGTACTACTACCACAGTGGAGAGGACAGCAGGTCCACCACTAGTACTACTACCACAGTGGAGAGGACAGCAGGTCCACCACTAGTACTGCTACCGCAGTGGAGAGGACAGCAGGTCCACCACTAGTACTACTACCACAGTGGAGAGGACAGCAGGTCCACCACTAGTACTACTACCACAGTGGAGAGGACAGCAGGTCCACCACTAGTACTGCTACCACAGTGGAGAGGACAGCAGGTCCACCACTAGTACTGCTACCGCAGTGGAGAGGACAGCAGGTCCACCACTAGTACTGCTACCACAGTGGAGAGGACAGCACGTCCACCACTAGTACTACTACCGCAGTGGAGAGGACAGCAGGTCCACCACTAGTACTGCTACCACAGTGGAGAGGACAGCAGGTCCACCACTAGTTCTACTACCGCAGTGGAGAGGACAGCAGGTCCACCACTAGTACTGCTACCACAGTGGAGAGGACAGCAGGTCCACCACTAGTAATACTACCACAGTGGAGAGGACAGCAGGTCCACCACTAGTACTGCTACCACAGTGGAGAGGACAGCAGGTCCACCACTAGTACTGCTACCACAGTGGAGAGGACAGCAGGTCCACCACTAGTACTACTACCACAGTGGAGAGGACAGCAGGTCCACCACTAGTACTACTACCACAGTGGAGAGGACAGCAGGTCCACCACTAGTACTGCTACCACAGTGGAGAGGACAGCAGGTCCACCACTAGTACTACTACCACAGTGGAGAGGACAGCAGGTCCACCACTAGTACTGCTACCACAGTGGAGAGGACAGCAGGTCCACCACTAGTACTGCTACCACAGTGGAGAGGACAGCAGGTCCACCACTAGTACTGCTACCACAGTGGAGAGGACAGCAGGTCCACCACTAGTACTACTACCACAGTGGAGAGGACAGCAGGTCCACCACTAGTACTGCTACCACAGTGGAGAGGACAGCAGGTCCACCACTAGTACTGCTACCACAGTGGAGAGGACAGCAGGTCCACCACTAGTACTACTACCACAGTGGAGAGGACAGCAGGTCCACCACTAGTACTGCTACCACAGTGGAGAGGACAGCAGGTCCACCACTAGTACTACTACCACAGTGGAGAGGACAGCAGGTCCACCACTAGTACTGCTACCACAGTGGAGAGGACAGCAGGTCCACCACTAGTACTACTACCACAGTGGAGAGGACAGCAGGTCCACCACTAGTACTACTACCACAGTGGAGAGGACAGCAGGTCCACCACTAGTACTGCTACCACAGTGGAGAGGACAGCAGGTCCACCACTAGTACTACTACCACAGTGGAGAGGACAGCAGGTCCACCACTAGTACTACTACCACAGTGGAGAGGACAGCAGGTCCACCACTAGTACTACTACCACAGTGGAGAGGACAGCAGGTCCACCACTAGTACTACTACCACAGTGGAGAGGACAGCAGGTCCACCACTAGTACTGCTACCACAGTGGAGAGGACAGCAGGTCCACCACTAGTACTACTACCACAGTGGAGAGGACAGCAGGTCCACCACTAGTACTACTACCACAGTGGAGAGGACAGCAGGTCCACCACTAGTACTACTACCACAGTGGAGAGGACAGCAGGTCCACCACTAGTACTGCTACCACAGTGGAGAGGACAGCAGGTCCACCACTAGTACTACTACCACAGTGGAGAGGACAGCAGGTCCACCACTAGTACTACTACCACAGTGGAGAGGACAGCAGGTCCACCACTAGTACTGCTACCACAGTGGAGAGGACAGCAGGTCCACCACTAGTACTACTACCACAGTGGAGAGGACAGCAGGTCCACCACTAGTACTACTACCACAGTGGAGAGGACAGCAGGTCCACCACTAGTACTACTACCACAGTGGAGAGGACAGCAGGTCCACCACTAGTACTGCTACCACAGTGGAGAGGACAGCAGGTCCACCACTAGTACTACTACCACAGTGGAGAGGACAGCAGGTCCACCACTAGTACTACTACCACAGTGGAGAGGACAGCAGGTCCACCACTAGTACTGCTACCACAGTGGAGAGGACAGCAGGTCCACCACTAGTACTGCTACCACAGTGGAGAGGACAGCAGGTCCACCACTAGTACTACTACCGCAGTGGAGAGGACAGCAGGTCCACCACTAGTACTACTACCACAGTGGAGAGGACAGCAGGTCCACCACTAGTACTACTACCACAGTGGAGAGGACAGCAGGTCCACCACTAGTACTACTACCACAGTGGAGAGGACAGCAGGTCCACCACTAGTACTGCTACCACAGTGGAGAGGACAGCAGGTCCACCACTAGTACTGCTACCACAGTAGAGAGGACAGCAGGTCCACCACTAGTACTACTACCACAGTGGAGAGGACAGCAGGTCCACCACTAGTACTACTACCACAGTGGAGAGGACAGCAGGTCCACCACTAGTACTACTACCACAGTGGAGAGGACAGCAGGTCCACCACTAGTACTACTACCACAGTGGAGAGGACAGCAGGTCCACCACTAGTACTACTACCACAGTGGAGAGGACAGCAGGTCCACCACTAGTACTACTACCACAGTGGAGAGGACAGCAGGTCCACCACTAGTACTGCTACCACAGTGGAGAGGACAGCAGGTCCACCACTAGTACTGCTACCACAGTGGAGAGGACAGCAGGTCCACCACTAGTACTACTACCACAGTGGAGAGGACAGCAGGTCCACCACTAGTACTACTACCACAGTGGAGAGGACAGCAGGTCCACCACTAGTACTACTACCACAGTGGAGAGGACAGCAGGTCCACCACTAGTACTACTACCACAGTGGAGAGGACAGCAGGTCCACCACTAGTACTACTACCACAGTAGAGAGGACAGCAGGTCCACCACTAGTACTGCTACCACAGTGGAGAGGACAGCAGGTCCACCACTAGTACTGCTACCACAGTGGAGAGGACAGCAGGTCCACCACTAGTACTACTACCACAGTGGAGAGGACAGCAGGTCCACCACTAGTACTGCTACCACAATGGAGAGGACAGCAGGTCCACCACTAGTACTACTACCACAGTGGAGAGGACAGCAGGTCCACCACTAGTACTGCTACCACAGTGGAGAGGACAGCAGGTCCACCACTAGTACTGCTACCACAGTGGAGAGGACAGCAGGTCCACCACTAGTACTGCTACCACAGTGGAGAGGACAGCAGGTCCACCACTAGTACTACTACCACAGTGGAGAGGACAGCAGGTCCACCACTAGTACTACTACCACAGTGGAGAGGACAGCAGGTCCACCACTAGTACTACTACCACAGTGGAGAGGACAGCAGGTCCACCACTAGTACTACTACCACAGTGGAGAGGACAGCAGGTCCACCACTAGTACTACTACCACAGTGGAGAGGACAGCAGGTCCACCACTAGTACTGCTACCACAGTGGAGAGGACAGCAGGTCCACCACTAGTA
>NW_025550434.1:147500-180000 GCF_905237065.1 Salmo salar | reverse complement strand
CACTACACTGGAACACAACACTGGAACAACACTGGAACACTTCACTGGAACACTACACTGGAACACTACACTGGAACACTACACTGGAACACAACACTGGAACACAACACTGGAACACAATACTGGAACACTACACTGGAACACTACACTGGAACACAATACTGGAACACAATACTGGAACACAACACTGGAACACAATACTGGAACACTACACTGGAACACAACACTGGAACACAACACTGGAACACGTGTGGAACACAATACTGGAACACAACACTGGAACAACACTGGAACACTTCACTGGAACACTACACTGGAACACTACACTGGAACACTACACTGGAACACTACACTGGAACACAACACTGGAACACTACACTGGAACACTACACTGGAACACAACACTGGAACACAATACTGGAACACTACACTGGAACACTACACTGGAACACAATACTGGAACACAATACTGGAACACAACACTGGAACACAATACTGGAACACTACACTGGAACACAACACTGGAACACAACACTGGAACACGTGTGGAACACAATACTGGAACACAACACTGGAACACTACACTGGAACACTACACTGGAACACTACACTGGAACACTTCACTGGAACACAATACTGGAACACAATACTGGAACACAACACTGGAACACTACACTGGAACACAATACTGGAACACAACACTGGAACACAATACTGGAACACAACACAAATACTTATTTCCCTCATTAAAATGCAAATCATTTTATAACATTTTGACCAGCGTTTTTCTGGATTTTTTGTTGTTATTCTGTCTCTCACTGTTCAAATAAACCAACCATTAAAATTATAGACTGATCGTTTCTTTGTCAGTGGGCAAACGCACAAAATCAGCAGGGGATCAAATACTTTTTTCCCCCACTGTACCTGGTACCCCTACCTACATTATATTACCTCTACTACCTGGTACCCCTACCTACATTATATTACCTACACTACCTGGTACCCCTACCTACATTATATTACCTACACTACCTGGTACCCCCTACCTACATTATGTTACCTACAACTACCTGGTACCCCTACCCACATTATATTACCTACAACTACCTGGTACCCCTACCCACATTATATTACCTCTACTACCTGGTACCCCTACCTACATTATATTACCTCTACTACCTGGTACCCCTACCTACATTATATTACCTACAACTACCTGGTACCCCTACCTACATTATATTACCTCTACTACCTGGTACCCCTACCTACATTATATTACCTCCAACTACCTGGTACCCCCCTACCTACATTATATTACCTACAACTACCTGGTACCCCTACCTACATTATATTACCTCAACTACCTGGTACCCCTACCTACATTATATTACCTCAACTACCTGGTACCCCTACCTACATTATATTACCTCAACTACCTGGTACCCCTACCTACATTATATTACCTCAACTACCTGGTACCCCCTACCTACATTATATTACCTCTACTACCTGGTACCCCTACCTACATTATATTACCTCCAACTACCTGGTACCCCTACCTACATTATATTACCTCAACTACCTGGTACCCCTACCTACATTATATTACCTCAACTACCTGGTACCCCTACCTACATTATATTACCTCTACTACCTGGTACCCCTACCTACATTATATTACCTCCAACTACCTGGTACCCCTACCTACATTATATTACCTACCCAACTACCTGGTACCCCTACCACATTATATTACCTACAACTACCTGGTACCCCTACCTACATTATATTACCTCTACTACCTGGTACCCCTACCTACATTATATTACCTCAACTACCTGGTACCCCTACCTACATTATATTACCTACAACTACCTGGTACCCCTACCTACATTATATTACCTCAACTACCTGGTACCCCTACCTACATTATATTACCTCTACTACCTGGTACCCCTACCTACATTATATTACCTCTACTACCTGGTACCCCTACCTACATTATATTACCTCCACTACCTGGTACCCCTACCTACATTATATTACCTACAACTACCTAGTACCCCTACCTACATTATATTACCTCAACTACCTGGTACCCCTACCTACATTATATTACCTCAACTACCTGGTACCCCTACCTACAACTACCTGGTACCCCTACCCACATTATATTACCTCTACTACCTGGTACCCCTACCTACATTATATTACCTCAACTACCTGGTACCCCTACCTACAACTACCTGGTACCCCTACCTACATTATATTACCTACCCAACTACCTGGTACCCCTACCTACATTATATTACCTCTACTACCTGGTACCCCTACCTACATTATATTACCTCTACTACCTGGTACCCCTACCTACATTATATTACCTCTACTACCTGGTACCCCTACCTACATTATATTACCTCAACTACCTGGTACCCCTACCTACATTATATTACCTACAACTACCTGGTACCCCTACCTACATTATATTACCTACAACTACCTGGTACCCCTACCCACATTATATTACCTCTACTACCTGGTACCCCTACCTACATTATATTACCTCTACTACCTGGTACCCCTACCTACATTATATTACCTCTACTACCTGGTACCCCTACCTACATTATATTACCTCTACTACCTGGTACCCCTACCTACATTATATTACCTACCCAACTACCTGGTACCCCTACCTACATTATATTACCTCCAACTACCTGGTACCCCCTACCTACATTATATTACCTACAACTACCTGGTACCCCTACCTACATTATATTACCTCCAACTACCTGGTACCCCTACCTACATTATATTACCTACCCAACTACCTGGTACCCCTACCTACATTATATTACCTACAACTACCTGGTACCCCTACCTACATTATATTACCTCAACTACCTGGTACCCCTACCTACATTATATTACCTACAACTACCTGGTACCCCTACCTACATTATATTACCTCTACTACCTGGTACCCCTACCTACATTATATTACCTCAACTACCTGGTACCCCTACCTACATTATATTACCTCTACTACCTGGTACCCCTACCTACATTATATTACCTACAACTACCTGGTACCCCTACCTACATTATATTACCTCAACTACCTGGTACCCCTACCTACATTATATTACCTCTACTACCTGGTACCCCTACCTACATTATATTACCTACACTACCTGGTACCCCTACCTACATTATATTACCTACAACTACCTGGTACCCCTACCTACATTATATTACCTCTACTACCTGGTACCCCTACCTACATTATATTACCTACAACTACCTGGTACCCCTACCTACATTATATTACCTCAACTACCTGGTACCCCTACCTACATTATATTACCTCAACTACCTGGTACCCCTACCTACATTATATTACCTACAACTACCTGGTACCCCTACCTACATTATATTACCTACAACTACCTGGTACCCCTACCTACATTATATTACCTACAACTACCTGGTACCCCTACCTACATTATATTACCTACAACTACCTGGTACCCCTACCTACATTATATTACCTCAACTACCTGGTACCCTTACCTACATTATATTACCTACAACTACCTGGTACCCCTACCTACATTATATTACCTCTACTACCTGGTACCCCTACCTACATTATATTACCTCAACTACCTGGTACCCCTACCTACATTATATTACCTACCCAACTACCTGGTACCCCTACCTACATTATATTACCTACAACTACCTGGTACCCCTACCTACATTATATTACCTCAACTACCTGGTACCCCTACCTACATTATATTACCTCTACTACCTGGTACCCCTACCTACATTATATTACCTCCAACTACCTGGTACCCCTACCTACATTATATTACCTACCCAACTACCTGGTACCCCTACCTACATTATATTACCTCAACTACCTGGTACCCCTACCTACATTATATTACCTCTACTACCTGGTACCCCTACCTACATTATATTACCTCCAACTACCTGGTACCCCTACCTACATTATATTACCTCTACTACCTGGTACCCCTACCTACATTATATTACCTCAACTACCTGGTACCCCTACCTACATTATATTACCTCTACTACCTGGTACCCCTACCTACATTATATTACCTCAACTACCTGGTACCCCTACCTACATTATATTACCTACAAGTACCTGGTACCCCTACCTACATTATATTACCTCAACTACCTGGTACCCCTACCTACATTATATTACCTCAACTACCTGGTACCCCTACCTACATTATATTACCTCTACTACCTGCTACCCCTACCTACATTATATTACCTCCAACTACCTGGTACCCCTACCTACAACTACCTGGTACCCCTACCTACATTATATTACCTCTACTACCTGGTACTCTACCTACATTATATTACCTCCACTACCTGGTACCCCTACCTACAACTACCTGGTACCCCTACCTACATTATATTACCTCTACTACCTGGTACCCCTACCTACATTATATTACCTCTACTACCTGGTACTCTACCTACATTATATTACCTCCAACTACCTGGTACCCCTACCTACATTATATTACCTCCAACTACCTGGTACCCCTACCTACATTATATTACCTACAACTACCTGGTACCCCTACCTACAACTACCTGGTACCCCTACCTACAACTACCTGGTACCCCTACCTACACTGAATTAAAATATGAATGCAACATGTAAGGTGTTGGTCCCATGTATCAGGAGCTGAAATAAAATATCCCAGAAAATGTCCATATGCACAAAAAGCTAATTTCTCTAAAATGAGTTTACATCCCTGTTAGAGAGCATTTCTCCTTTGTCAAAATAACCCGTCTTCCTGACTGGTGTGGCATATCAAGAAGCTGATTAAACAGCATGATCATTACATGAGAGAGAGAGAGAGAGAGGGGGGGGAGAGGGGGGGGGAGAGAGAGAGAGGGAGGTAGAGAGAGAGAGGAGAGAGAGAGAGCGAGAGAGAGAGAGGGAGAGAGAGAGAGAGAGAGAGAGAGAGAGAGAGAGAGAGAGAGAGAGAGAGACAGAGAGAGAGAGAGAGAGAGAGGTAGACAGAGAGAGGGAGAGAGAGAGAGGGAGAGAGAGAGAGAGAGAGGGGGAGAGAGAGAGAGAGAGGTAGAGAGAGAGGGAGAGAGGTAGAGAGGTAGAGAGAGAGAGAGAGAGAGAGAGAGAGAGAGAGAGAGAGAGAGAGAGAGAGAGAGGAGGTAGAGAGGTAGAGAGAGAGAGAGAAGAAAGCTTTTGACTCAATTTGGCACGAGGATCTGCTATATAAAATGATGGACATCTGTGTTGGGGAAAAAACATATTACATTATAAAATCCATGTACACAAACAAGTGTGCAGATAAAATAGGCAAGAAACACATTTCTTTCCACAGGGCTGTGGTGTGAGACAGGGATGCAGCTTGAGCCAAATCCTCTTCAACATACAGTGCATTCGGAAAGTATTCAGACCCCTTGACTTTTTCCACATTTTGTTACGTTACAGCCTTATTCTAAAATGGATTCAATTGTTTTTTTCCCCCTTCATCAATCTACACACTACCCCATAATGACAAAGCGAAAACAGTTTTTTATAAATAAAAATAAAATACTGAAATATGAGATTTACATAAGTATTCAGATGCTTTACTCAGTACTTTGTTGAAGCACCTTTGGCAGCGATTACAGCCTTGAGTCTTCTTGGGTATGACGCTACAAGCTTGCCACACCTGTATTTGGGGAGTTTCTCCCATTCTTCTCTGTAGATCCTCTCAAGCTCTGTCAGGTTGGATGGGAAGCGTCGCTACACAGCTATTTTCAGGTCTTTCCAGAGATGTTCGATAGGGTTCAAGTCTGGTCTCTGGCTGGGCCACTCAAGGACATTCAGAGACTTGTCCCGAAGCCACTACTGCGTTTTCTTGGCTGTGTCCATAGGGTCGTTGTCCTGTTGGAAGGTGAACCTTCTCCATAGCATGATGCTGCCACCACCATGCTTCACCGTAGAGATGGTGCCAGGTTTCCTCCAGACGTGACGCTTGGCATTCGGGCAAAAGAGTTCAATCTTGGTTTCATCAGACCAGAGAATCTTGTTTCTCATGGTCTGAGAGTCCTTTAGGTGCCTTTTGGCAAACTCCAAGCGGGCTGTCATGTGCCTTTTACTGAGGAGTGGCTTCCGTCTGGCTACTCTACCATAAAGGCCTGATTGGTGGAGTGCTGCAGAAATGGTTGTCCTTCTGGAAGGTTCTCCCATCTCCACAGAGGAACTCCGGAGCTCTGTCAGAGTGACCATCAGGTTTTTGGGCACCTCCCTGACCAAGGCCCTTCTCCCCCGATTGCTCAGTTTGGCCGGGTGGCCAGCTCTAAGAAGAGTCTTTACCCCAGGTGAACTCCAATCAAGTTGTAGAAACATTTTCAAGCATGATAAATGGAAACAGGATGCACCTGATCTCAATTTCGAATATCATAGCAAAGGGTCTGAATACCTATGTAAATAAGTTAGTCTTTTATTTTATTTTATAAATTACCATTAAAATCTAAAAACCTGTTTTTGCTTTGTTATTATGGGGTATTGTGTGTAGATTGATGAGGGGGGGGGGAATGGTTTAATCCATTTTAGAATAAGGCTGTAACGTAACAAAATGTGGAAAAAGTCAAGGGGTCAGAATAATTTCTGAATGCACTGTACATACGAACGGATTGGCGAGGGCACTAGAACATTCTGCAGCACCCGGCCCTCACCCTGCTAGAATCTGAAGACAAATGTCTACTGTTTGCTGATGAAAAATCTCAGTAAGACACAAAGAATGGAGTTCCAGAACAGCCCAGTTGCCAGGACAACAAATACAACTTGACACCGTTGCCCTGGAGCACGCAAAAAGGTCCAGTTGCCAGGACAACAGAGCAATAAGTTTGAGTACAATTAAGACTAGACAATATGAGTGTTTTGTAGCCCGTTTCATTGCGCGTTCCAGCCAACTTCACAAAGTGTCAGTGCCTTTATTTAGTGGCCCATAATGCAACAGAGTATTTCTGCAGGCAGACGGAGAGACAGGCCCTGGGCCACATGAAGATGGTCCTGATAGCTCTATGAGCACATTGAGATAGAGGGTCTATCTAGGATTGGTTAGAATTGATCGACTGGATGATCTGATGTCGCTGCCGTCGCTCGGGGAAACAACCAATAAGAATAATCCTTCTGTTTTGGTTATTTTTCGGGGGCGAGAATAAATGTATTTTGCATGTCTCCTTTTTTTTTTTTGGAACATGGGAAATAATAACATTAATAATTAAACTATAGTGTTAATATAGACAAGTTTCAAGTCCCAATATTTAGGCCACATGTCCCAACAGGTGTCCTTAGGCGTGTAAAAACATAAACACAACCAATTAACATGGGAAATAATAACTATACAATGTTTCTAATGGCATTAAGATCAACATCAGACTTTAGACCAGTGTCTAGTCCCACAAACCAGGCTGAGGCCCAGTTCTAATGTCCTGTGTGGCTCAGTTGGGAAACCAGGCTGAGATCCAGTTCTAATGTCCTGTGTGGCTCAGTTGGGAAACCAGGCTGAGATCCAGTTCTAATGTCCTGTGTGGCTCAGTTGGGAAACCAGGCTGAGATCCAGTTCTAATGTCCTGTGTGGCTCAGTTGGGAAACCAGGCTGAGATCCAGTTCTAATGTCCTGTGTGGTTCAGTTGGGAAACCAGGCTGAGATCCAGTTCTAATGTCCTGTGTGGCTCAGTTGGGAAACCAGGCTGAGATCCAGTTCTAATGTCCTGTGTGGTTCAGTTGGGAAACCAGGCTGAGATCCAGTTCTAATGTCCTGTGTGGTTCAGTTGGGAAACCAGGCTGAGATCCAGTTCTAATGTCCTGTGTGGTTCAGTTGGGAAACCAGGCTGAGATCCAGTTCTAATGTCCTGTGTGGCTCAGTTGGGAAACCAGGCTGAGGCCCAGATTAAGTTCTAATGTCCTGTGTATATCGAATGCGCGACCCGGCCTGGGAAAATTCTGGATCATTGTTATTCTTACTTCCGCGACGCATACAAAGCCCTCCTCCGCCCACCTTTCGGCAAATCTGACCACGCCTCCATTTTGTTTCTCCCAGCCTATAGACAGAAACAAAAACAGGAAACGGCCGTGCTCAGGTCTGTTCAACGCTGGTCCGACCAATCAGATTCCACGCTTCAAGATTGTTCCGATCACGTGGACTGGGATATGTTCCGGATAGCGTCGGACAATAACATTGATGAATACGCTGATTCGGTGAGCGAGTTTATTAGCAAGTGCATCGGTGATGTTGTACCAACAGCGACTATTAAAACCTTCCCCAACCAGAAACCGTGGGTTGATAGCAGCATTCGCGCAAAACTGAAAGCGAGAACCACTGCTTTTAATCAGGGCAAAGCGACCGGAAACATGACCGAATACAAACAGTGTAGCTATTCCCTCCGCAAGGCAATCAAACAAGCTAAGCGTCAGTATAGAGACAAAGTGGAGTCGCAATTCAACGGTTCAGACACGAGAGGAATGTGGCAGGTTCTACAGTCAATCACGGACTACAAAAAGAAAACCAGCAATGTCGCGACCCCGATGTCTTGCTCCCAGACAAACTCGCTTTGAGGACAATACAGTGCCACCGACACGGCCCGCTACCAAAACCCGCGGCCTCTCCTTCACTGCAGCCAACGTGAGTAAAACATTTAAACGTGTTAACCCTCGCAAGGCTGCCGGCCCAGACGGCATCCCCGGCCGCGTCCTCAGAGCATGCGCAGACCAGCTGGCTGGTGTATTTACGGACATATTCAATCAATCCTTATCCCAGTCTGCTGTTCCCACATGCTTCAAGAGGGCCACCATTGTTCCTGTTCCCAAGAAAGCTAAGGTAACTGAACTAAATGACTATCGCCCCGTAGCACTCACTTCTGTCATCATGAAGTGCTTTGAGAGACTAGTCAACGATCATATCACCTCCACCCTACCTGATACCTTAGACCCACTCCAATTTGCTTACCGCCCCAATAGGTCCACAGATGACGCAATCGCCATCACACTGCACATTGCCCTATCCCATCTGGACAAGAGGAATACCTATGTAAGAATGCTGTTCATCGACGACAGCTCAGCATTTAACGCCATAGTGCCCTCCAAACTCGTCATTATGCTTGAGACCCTGGGTCTCGACCCCGCCCTGTGCAACTGGGTCCTGGACTTTCTGACGGGCCGTCCCCAGGTGGTGAGGGTAGGAAACAACATCTCCACCCCGCTGATCCTCAACACTGGGGCCCCACAAGGGTGCGTTCTCAGCCCCTTCCTGTACTCCCTGTTCACCCACGACTGCGTGGCCATGCACGCCTCCAACTCAATCATCAAGTTTGCAGACGACACAACAGTGGTAGGCTTGATTACCAACAACGACGAGACGGCCTACAGGGAGGAGGTGAGGGCCCTCGGAGTGTGGTGTCAGGAAAATAACCTCTCACTCAACATCAACAAAACAAAGGAGATGATCGTGGACTTCAGGAAACAGCAGAGGGAGCAGCCCCCTATCCAGATCGACGGGACAGTAGTGGAGAAGGTGAAAAGTTTTAAGTTCCTCGGCGTACACATCACGGACAAACTGAAATGGTCCACCCACACAGACAGCATGGTGAAGAAGGCGCAACAGCGCCTCTTCAACCTCAGGAGGCTGAAGAAATTTGGTTTGTCACCAAAAACACTCACAATTGAGAGCATCCTGTCAGGCTCTATCACCGCCTGGTACGGCAACTGCACCGTCCCGCAACCGCAGGGCTCTCCAGAGGGTAGTGAGGTCTGCCCAACGCATCACAGGGGGCAAACTACCTGCCCTCCAGGACACCTACAGCACCCGATGTCACAGGAAGGCCCAAAAGATCATCAAGGACAACAACCACCCGAGCCACTGCCTGTTCACACCGCTACCATCCAGAAGGAGAGGTCAGTACAGGTGCATCAAAGCTGGGACCGAGAGACTGAAAAACAGCTTCTATCTCAAGACCATCAGACTGTTAAACAGCCATCACTAACATTGAGTGGCTGCTGCCAAAATACTGACTCAAATCTCTAGCCACTTTAATAAATAAAAATTGGATGTAATAAATGTATCACTAGTCACTTTAAACAATGCCACTTTAAATAATGTTTACATAGCCTACATTACTCATCTCATATGTATATACTGTACTCTATACCATCTACTGCATCCTGCCTATGCCGTCCGGCCATCGCTCATCCATATATTTATATGTACATATTCTTATTCATTCCTTTACACTTGTGTGTATTAGGTAGTTGTTGTGGAATTGTTAGATTACATGTTAGATATTACTGCACGGTCGGAACTAGAAGCACAAGCATTTCGCTACACTCGCATTAACACCTGCTAACCGTGTGTATGTGACCAATAACATTTGATTTGATTTGTACTGGTGAATGATACAAAACATCAACACAATCTATTTTCCAGCCAAGAGAGAGAGAGAGAAGAACTGTTGTTCGATTCCGTCTATCATCCAGACTTGTACCCATCTGAATGTTTAATAATAAACCCTTTGTCTGAGATAATTGCCTTTTCAGCTGTGGCAGAACCAAGTATCAGAGATAAAAATGAACCTAAGAAGAAGATGAGCGAGGGTGAAAAAAGGAGAAGGGAGGCCCCACTTCGCATCGCATCTTCAAACCTTTCAGCATCTTGTTTGAAAAGATACATCTTTTAACTGGCTGTGATACCCAGAATAAATGTTTTATATATGCAGGCCTCAGCCACTACCCTGAGAGCACTTGATTCAGTGTATCATGCAGCCCTCAGGTTCATTACAAATCAGAAACGTCTAACACATCATTGTGATCTCTACAGCGCTGTTGGCTGGTCGTCATTGACCCTTGCGTAGGCTTAAACAATGGTATACACTGATTTATAAGGCCATATTGGTTAAAATGCCATTTTATCTCTTATTTTTTTTTAATAGTTTAGGTCAGTAAATAAATATCAATTACAGTCCCATTCTGATTTGCTCCTAAGATTACAAAAAAATTGAAAACAGGTCACGGTAGGAATAGTTTTAGTTACTCGGCTCCGTGGTCCTGGAATTCTCTACTGAACGTTTAAAAAATGTGACGATCTAGTTTCGTTGGCGGAGTTTAAACACTTGATCGATGTGTATATATTATAGAAGAGTGTAATTGTTTTTAGTCAAGATGTTTGTGTTTTTTAAATGTAATATGTTTTTGTTGTACTGTATGTGTGTTTATAGTTTTGTTTTAATGTTGTGTGAGTGTAATGTAATTTGGTTTGTCTGAAACGTTGTTCCCCTTTGCTGCTATTGGAGCAGGTCTCTCTCTTGGAAAAGAGATATTTTTCTCAATGAGAATAAACCTGGATGAATAAAGGTCAAATAAAAATAATTATATTTGGTACAGGAGGAGAGGAATAGAAGGAGGAGAGTAATAGTAGTAGTAATACTAGTAGTAATAGTAGTAATAGTAGTAGTAGTAGTAGTAGTAGTAGTAGTAGTAGTAGTAGTAGTAGTAGTAGTAATGGTAGTAGTCGTAGTAGTAGTAGTAATAGTAGTGGTGGTAGTAGTAGTAGTAGTGGTAGTAGTTTAGTAGTAGTAGTAGTAGTAGTAGTAGTAGTAGTAGTAGTAGTAGTAATGGTAGTAGTCGTAGTAGTAGTAGTAATAGTAGTGGTGGTTGTGGTGGTAGTAGTAGTAGTAGTGGTAGTAGTTTAGTAGTAGTAGTAGTAGTAGTAGTAGTAGTATCATTAGTAGTAGTAGTAGCAGTATAGTAGTAGTAGTGGTAGTAGTAGTATAATAGTAGTAGTAGTTGTTGTGGTGGTAGTAGTAGTATAGTAGTAGTAGTAGAAGTATCATTAGTAGTAGTAGCAGTATAGTAGTAGTGGCGGTGGTTGTGGTGATAGTTGTAGTAGTATAGAAGTAGTAGTAGTATAGTATTAGTAGTGGTGGTGGTAGTAGTATATTAGTAGTAGTAGTAGTATTGTATTAGTAGTGGTAGACTTTCTTCACTTGTTCTGTACTTGGTGTCTTGGAAAGACAAATATTGCCGTTGACAGACTGTGATAGGATCATAGATTGCTACTGAACACTCACACAGTGGGAGCTTCTAAATAAATGCAGAATGATGAACTCTGCAAATACACACCAGAAAATAAATGAGTGAAAACACTTCTGTCTCTCTCTCTCTCTCTCTCTCTCTCTCTCTCTCCCTTTCCCTCTATCCCTCTCCCTCTCCCTCTCTCTCTCTCTCTCTCTCTCTCTCTCTCTCACTCTCTCCCTGTGCCTCTCCCTCTCCCTCTCCCCCTATCTCTCTCCCTCTCCCTCCCCCTCTCTTTATCTCTCTCTCGCTCTCTCTCTCTCTCTCTCTATCCCTCCCTCCCTTCCTTCCTCACTCTCTCCCTCTCTATCCCTCCCTGGATCTAACATCACACTGTAGGAGAGTTCACTCCTTGGCCTCCTCTTAGGCTGAGTCCCAGATGGCACCCTATTCCCTCTTAAATAAATGGTATCTGGTCAGAAGTAGTAAAGCATAAAGGGAAGAGGGGTCCAAATCGTAATAACAGTCTGGGTGTGCATCACCTCGCTCCCCCTATAATGTGTATAAAGAGTTACCTGTCTGACAGAACACAGAGGGGCGTTCTTTAATGGAATCGGGCATTCCCCAGGGCAGCTGTTTAGGCTCATTACTTTGTTCCATCTTTACTAATGAATTGCCATTGGCTTTGAGTAAAGCCAGAGTGTCTATGTATTGTGATGACTCAACACTATACACGTCAGCTACTACAGCGACTGAAATGACTGCAACACTTAACAAAGAGCTGCAGTTAGTTTCAGAGTGGGTGGCAAGGAATAAATTAGCCCTAAATATTTATAAAACTAAAAGCATTGTATTTGGGACAAATCGTTCTCTAAACCCTAAACCTCAACTCAATCTTGTAATAAATAATGAGGAAATTGAGCAAGTTGAAGTGACTAAATTGCTTGGAGTAACCCTCGATTCTAAACTGTCCTGGTCAAAACATAATGATACAACAGTAGCTAAGATGGGGAGAAGTCTGTCTATAATAAAGCAATGTTCTGCCTTCTTAACAACACTATCAACAAGGCAGGTCCTACAGGCCCTAGTTTCTACCTTCTTAACAACACTATCAACAAGGCAGGTCCTACAGGCCCTAGTTTCTACCTTCTTAACAACACTATCAACAAGGCAGGTCCTACAGGCCCTAGTTTCTACCTTCTCAACAACACTATCAACAAGGCAGGTCCTACAGGCCCTAGTTTCTACCTTCTTAACAACACTATCAACAAGGCAGGTCCTACAGGCCCTAGTTTCTACCTTCTTAACAACACTATCAACAAGGCAGGTCCTACAGGCCCTAGTTTCTACCTTCTTAACAACACTATCAACAAGGCAGGTCCTACAGGCCCTAGTTTCTACCTTCTTAACAGCACTATCAACAAGGCAGGTCCTACAGGCCCTAGTTTCTACCTTCTCAACAACACTATCAACAAGGCAGGTCCTACAGGCCCTAGTTTCTACCTTCTCAACAACACTATCAACAAGGCAGGTCCTACAGGCCCTAGTTTCTACCTTCTTAACAACACTATCAACAAGGCAGGTCCTACAGGCCCCAGTTTTGTCACACCTGGACTACTGTTCAGTAGTGTGGTCAGGTGCCACAAAGAGGGACCTCAGGAAATTGCAATTGTCTCAGAACAGGGCAGCACGGCTGGCTCTTGGATGTGCACAGAGAGCTAATATTAATAATATGCAAGTCAATCTCTCCTGGCTCAAAGTGGAGGAGAGATTGACTTCATCACTGCTTGTATTTATGAGAGGTATTGACATGTTGAATGCACTGAGCTGTCTATCTAAACCACTGGCACACAGCTCAGACACCCCATGCATACCCTACAAGACATGCCACCAGAGGTCTCTTCACAGTCCCCAAGTCCAGAACAGACTATGGGAGGAGCACAGTACTACATAGAGCCATGACTACATGGAACTCTATTCCACATCAGGTAACTGATGCAGCAGGAGAATCAGATTTAAAAAACAGATTTAAAAAACCACCTTTTTTGCTGGACCCCAGGAAGAGTAGCTGCTGCCTTGGCAGGAACTAACGGGGATCCATAATAAACCCCAGGAAGAGTAGCTGCTGCCTTGGCAGGAACTAACGGGGATCCATAATAAACCCCAGGAAGAGTAGCTGCTGCCTTGGCAGGAACTAACGGGGATCCATAATAAACCCCAGGAAGAGTAGCTGCTGCCTTGGCAGGAACTAACGGGGATCCATAATAAACCCCAGGAAGAGTAGCTGCTGCCTTGACAGGAACTAACGGGGATCCATAATAAACCCCAGGAAGAGTAGCTGCTGCCTTGGCAGGAACTAACGGGGATCCATAATAAACCCCAGGAAGAGTAGCTGCTGCCTTGGCAGGAACTAACGGGGATCCATAATAAACCCCAGGAAGAGTAGCTGCTGCCTTGGCAGGAACTAATGGGGATCCATAATAAACCCCAGGAAGAGTAGCTGCTGCCTTGACAGGAACTAATGGGGATCCATAATAAAACCCAGGAAGAGTAGCTGCTGCCTTGACAGGAACTAATGGGGATCCATAATAAACCCCAGGAAGAGTAGCTGCTGCCTTGGCAGGAACTAACGGGGATCCATAATAAACCCCAGGAAGAGTAGCTGCTGCCTTGGCAGGAACTAATGGGGATCCATAATAAACCCCAGGAAGAGTAGCTGCTGCCTTGGCAGGAACTAACGGGGATCCATAACAAACCCCAGGAAGAGTAGCTGCTGCCTTGGCAGGAACTAATGGGGATCCATAATAAACCCCAGGAAGAGTAGCTGCTGCCTTGGCAGGAACTAACTGGGATCCATAATAAACCCCAGGAAGAGTAGCTGCTGCCTTGGCAGGAACTAACGGGGATCCATAATAAACCCCAGGAAGAGTAGCTGCTGCCTTGGCAGGAACTAACGGGGATCCATAATAAACCCCAGGAAGAGTAGCTGCTGCCTTGGCAGGAACTAATGGGGATCCATAATAAACCCCAGGAAGAGTAGCTGCTGCCTTGGCAGGAAGTAACGGGGATCCCTAATAAAATACAAACCCCTCCTGTAAATCCTCACCACCCTCCTGCCTCGCTGGCGTTTCATTAGAGGAGACCCTGGCTGCTACTTGTCACTACCCATCAGCCTCAGCGAGAGGAGAGGAGGGGAGATGGGAGGAAGGAGCGCTCAGACAGCTCTCAGTGAGAGGTCACCCACTCAGCCACCACATCACACCAGGAGAGAGAAAGAGAGAGAGGTAGAGAGAGAGAGAGAGAGAGAGAGAGAGAGAGAGAGAGAGAGGAGAGGGTAAGAGAGCCTAGAGCGAGAGAGAGAGAGAGAGAGAGAGAGAGAGAGAGAGAGAGAGAGAGAGAGAGAGAGAGAGAGAGACGGGCAGAGACAGAGAGAGAGAGAGAGAGAGAGAGGGTAAGAGAGCGAGAGCGAGAGAGAGAGAGAGAGAGAGAGAGAGACAGAGACAGACAGAGTGAGAGAGAGAGACAGAGAGAGAGAGAGAGAGAGAGAGAGAGAGAGAAAGAGAGACGGGCAGAGACAGAGAGAGAGAGAGAGAGAGAGAGAGAAGAGAGAGAGAGAGGGAGAGGGTAAGAGAGCCTAGAGCGAGAGAGAGAGAGAGAGAAAGAGAGAGAGAGAGGTAGAGAGAGAGAGAGAGAGAGAGAGAGAGAGAGGGTAAGAGAGCGAGAGAGAGCGAGAGCGAGAGTGAGAGTGAGAGAGAGAGACAGAGAGAGAGAGAGAGAGAGAGAGAGAGAGAGAGAGAGAGAGAAAGGGAGACGGGCAGAGACAGAGAGAGAGAGAGAGAGGGTAAGAGAGCGAGAGCGAGAGAAAGAGAGAGAGAGAGAGACGGAGACAGACAGAGTGAGAGAGAGAGACAGAGAGAGAGAGAGAGAGAGAGAGAGAGAGAAAGAGAGACGGGCAGAGACAGAGAGAGAGAGAGAGAGAGAGAGAAGAGGCTGTAAGGTGAGTTAATAAAAGTGTTGATTAAGTCCTAGGCTGGAAGCAGCATCTCTCTCAATGATTCTCAGCTGAGTTCTTTCTTAGTAAATGATCTGGTGGGCCTTAACTAAATCCAACAGGAATATAAGACTATTTCTCTCTGAAACAGTCTCTCAGCGCAGTGCACAGAACAGAGAGGAAAGATGAGTCCCCTTCTTCCCTTTCTTAAGCCTCAGTTCACCCTCTCTGTCTCTGCTAGTCTCCCACATGGCCTGGTGGAAAGCAGAGACTATTCATTCAGCAGCATCTCTCTGTTTGGCAGCTTGGCCATGGAGCAGTGCTGAGGGGGCTAGACTCTGGCCCTGAGG
Organism: Salmo salar; assembly: GCF_905237065.1. Classification (NCBI taxonomy): domain Eukaryota; kingdom Metazoa; phylum Chordata; class Actinopteri; order Salmoniformes; family Salmonidae; genus Salmo; species Salmo salar. The sequence continues at coordinate 163,571 of NW_025550434.1, read as the reverse complement.
GGGGTGAGAGAGTCCAACTTCTCTCTCTCTCTCTCTCTCTCTCTCTCTCTCTCTCTCTCTCTCTCTCCCTCTCCCTCTAGACCCTGTAGCAGCAGTGTGTGTAGTTGTGGAGGTCTGTACCCTCCCTCCCTCCCTCCCTCCCTGTAGCAGCAGTGTGTGTAGTTCTGGAGGTCTGTACCCATGCTGGCCTGTAGAAGCACATCCATTTAACATGTTAGATTACTGCAGTTTAAGGATAGCCTGGTAGCCAACTCTGGCAAGACAACACACAGATCAGGATCCAGGCTATATTAAAAGGGGACATCTGCTCGGCTAAATGAGATGCTGATACTAATGATGGTTTCAGCAGAGGAGAGGATGGAAAAGAGATAACATTTTAAAACTGGAGCTTGAGGATGTGTTTCAAAATGGCACCCGTTTCCCTTTTGTAGGGCACTATTCTGACCAGGGCCCACAGGAGCAGTGTGAAAGTGAGGGCTTAAACGTTGGCATGAACTCATCAGTCGCCCACTACAAGGCTACATCCCACATGGCACATTTGGGACACAGCCCATCGTAACAGCTCACCATAGCAGCTCACCATAGCAGCCCACCGTAGCAGCTCACCGTAGCAGCTCACCGTAGCAGCTCACCGTAGCAGCTCACCATAGCAGCCCACCGTAGCAGCTCACCATAGCAGCTCACCATAGCAGCTCACCATAGCAGCCCACCGTAGCAGCTCACCATAGCAGCCCACCGTAGCAGCTCACCATAGCAGCCATTCATAGCAGCTCACCATAGCAGCCCACCGTAGCAGCTCACCATAGCAGCCCATCGTAGCAGCTCACCGTAGCAGCTCACCATAGCAGCCCACCGTAGCAGCTCACCATAGCAGCTCGCCATAGCAGCTCACCATAGCAGCCCACCGTAGCAGCTCACCATAGCAGCCATTCATAGCAGCCCACCGTAGCAGCTCACCATAGCAGCCCACCGTAGCAGCTCACCATAGCAGCCATTCATAGCAGCTCACCATAGCAGCCCACCGTAGCAGCTCACCATAGCAGCTCACCGTAGCAGCTCACCGTAGCAGCTCACCATAGCAGCCCACCGTAGCAGCTCACCATAGCAGCTCACCATAGCAGCTCACCATAGCAGCCCACCGTAGCAGCTCACCATAGCAGCCCACCGTAGCAGCTCACCATAGCAGCCATTCATAGCAGCTCACCATAGCAGCCCACCGTAGCAGCTCACCATAGCAGCCCATCGTAGCAGCTCACCGTAGCAGCTCACCATAGCAGCCCACCGTAGCAGCTCACCATAGCAGCTCACCATAGCAGCTCACCATAGCAGCCCACCGTAGCAGCTCACCATAGCAGCCATTCATAGCAGCCCACCGTAGCAGCTCACCATAGCAGCCCACCGTAGCAGCTCACCATAGCAGCCATTCATAGCAGCTCACCATAGCAGCCCACCGTAGCAGCTCACCATAGCAGCCCACCGTAGCAGCTCACCATAGCAGCCATTCATAGCAGCTCACCATAGCAGCCCACCGTAGCAGCTCACCATAGCAGCCCACCGTAGCAGCTCACCATAGCAGCCATTCATAGCAGCCCACCGTAGCAGCCCACCGTAGCAGCTCACCATAGCAGCCATTCATAGCAGCTCACCATAGCAGCCCACCGTAGCAGCTCACCATAGCAGCTCACCATAGCAGCTCACCGTAGCAGCCCACCGTAGCAGCCATTCATAGCAGCTCACCGTAGCAGCCCACCGTAGCAGCCCACCGTAGCAGCTCACCATAGCAGCTCACCATAGCAGCTCACCATAGCAGCCCACCGTAGCAGCTCACCATAGCAGCCCACCGTAGCAGCTCACCATAGCAGCCATTCATAGCAGCTCACCATAGCAGCCCACCGTAGCAGCTCACCATAGCAGCCCATCGTAGCAGCTCACCGTAGCAGCTCACCATAGCAGCCCACCGTAGCAGCTCACCATAGCAGCTCGCCATAGCAGCTCACCATAGCAGCCCACCGTAGCAGCTCACCATAGCAGCCATTCATAGCAGCCCACCGTAGCAGCTCACCATAGCAGCCCACCGTAGCAGCTCACCATAGCAGCCATTCATAGCAGCTCACCATAGCAGCCCACCGTAGCAGCTCACCATAGCAGCTCACCGTAGCAGCTCACCGTAGCAGCTCACCATAGCAGCCCACCGTAGCAGCTCACCATAGCAGCTCACCATAGCAGCTCACCATAGCAGCCCACCGTAGCAGCTCACCATAGCAGCCCACCGTAGCAGCTCACCATAGCAGCCATTCATAGCAGCTCACCATAGCAGCCCACCGTAGCAGCTCACCATAGCAGCCCATCGTAGCAGCTCACCGTAGCAGCTCACCATAGCAGCCCACCGTAGCAGCTCACCATAGCAGCTCACCATAGCAGCTCACCATAGCAGCCCACCGTAGCAGCTCACCATAGCAGCCATTCATAGCAGCCCACCGTAGCAGCTCACCATAGCAGCCCACCGTAGCAGCTCACCATAGCAGCCATTCATAGCAGCTCACCATAGCAGCCCACCGTAGCAGCTCACCATAGCAGCCCACCGTAGCAGCTCACCATAGCAGCCATTCATAGCAGCTCACCATAGCAGCCCACCGTAGCAGCTCACCATAGCAGCCCACCGTAGCAGCTCACCATAGCAGCCATTCATAGCAGCCCACCGTAGCAGCCCACCGTAGCAGCTCACCATAGCAGCCATTCATAGCAGCTCACCATAGCAGCCCACCGTAGCAGCTCACCATAGCAGCTCACCATAGCAGCTCACCGTAGCAGCCCACCGTAGCAGCCATTCATAGCAGCTCACCGTAGCAGCCCACCGTAGCAGCTCACCATAGCAGCTCACCATAGCAGCTCACCGTAGCAGCTCACCGTAGCAGCTCACCGTAGCAGCTCACCGTAGCAGCTCACCGTAGCAGCTCACCGTAGCAGCCCACCGTAGCAGCTCACCATAGCAGCCATTCATAGCAGCTCACCATAGCAGCTCACCATAGCAGCTCATCGTAGCAGCTCACCGTAGCAGCTCACCGTAGCAGCTCACCATAGCAGCTCACCGTAGCAGCTCACCATAGCAGCTCACCGTAGCAGCTCACCGTAGCAGCTCACCATAGCAGCTCACCATAGCAGCTCACCGTAGCAGCTCACCATAGCAGCTCACCGTAGCAGCTCACCGTAGCAGCTCACCGTAGCAGCTCACCGTAGCAGCTCACCATAGCAACTCACCGTAGCAGCTCACCGTAGCAGCTCACCGTAGCAGCTCACCATAGCAGCTCATCGTAGATAATCAATATCTCTGTTTGAAACACCCTGATGGTATAACTCTCTCTGTGAAGACGATCAATATCAGAACTCACGTCTGTCATCTAATCCTATCGAACTGTCCGCTGATCTACACGACGATTCAAAACCAGTCCATCGGAGGACACGTGATTGAAAGTCAAACCCAGTAAACATCTATGATCCTTCATATCTGAATATACAGTTATACATACACCCATATACATTTAAACTCAGTTTTTCACAATTCCTGACCATTTAATCCTAGTAAAAATTCCCTGTCTTAGGTCAGTTAGGATCACCACTTTATTTTAAGAATGTGAAACGTCAGAATAATAGTAGAGAGAATGATTTATTTCAGCTTTCATTTTTTTTCATCACATTCCCAGTGGGTCAGAAGTTTACATACACTCAATTAGTATTTGGTAGCATTGCCTTTAAAATTGTTTAACTTGGGTCAAACGTTTCAGGTAGACTTCCACAAGCTTCCCACAATAAGTTGGGTGAATTTTGGCCCCATTCCTCCTGACAGAGCTGGTGTAACTGAGTCAGGTTTGTAGGCCTCCTTGCTCGCATACGCTTTTTCAGTTCTGCCCACACATTTTCTATAGGATTGAGGTCAGGGCTTTGTGATGGCCACTCCAATACCTTGACTTTGTTGTCCCTGCCATTTTGCCACAACTTTGGGAGTATGCTTGGGGTCATTGTCCATTTGTAAGATCCATTTGCGACCAAGCTTTAACTTCCTGACTGAGGTCTTGAGATGTTGCTTCAATATATCCACATCATTTTACATCCTCATGATGCCATCTATTTTGTGAGGTGCACCAGTCCCTCCTGCAGCAAAGCACCCCCACAACATGATGCTGCAACCCCCGTGCTTCACGGTTGGGATGGTGTTCTTCGGCTTGAATTATAAGTGAAATAATCTGTCTTTAAACAATTGTTGGAGAAATGACTTGTGTCATGCAGAAAGTAGATGTCCTAACCGACTTGCCAAAACTATAGTTTGTTGACAAGAAATTTGTGGAGTGGTTGAAAAACAAGTTTTAATGACTCCAAGTGTATGTAAACTTCCGACTTCAACTGTATATATAGAAAAGCAGATGAATGGAATGTTACCACCTAAAGTAAGTTCAAGCAAGCACCCCCCATGATCTATGGTTACACCCCCATGGTCTATGAATACACCCCCCACCCCCCATGGTCTATAGTTACACCCCCATGGTCTATAGTTACACCCCCACCCCGATGGTCTATGATTACACCCCCATGGTCTATAGTTACACCCCCCCACCCCCGATGGTCTATGATTACACCCCCAAGGTCTATGATTACACCCCCCATGGTCTATAGTTACACCCCCATGGTCTATAGTTACACCCCCCACCCCCCATGGTCTATGGTTACACCCCCCATGGTCTATAGTTACACCCCCCCACCCCGATGGTCTATGGTTACACCCCCATGGTCTATGGTTACACCCCCATGGTCTATAGTTACACCCCCCCCACCCCGATGGTCTATGATTACACCCCCCAAGGTCTATGAATACACCCCCCATGGTCTATGATTACACCCCCTGGTAGAGGAAGGGGCTGGTGGAGGAAGGGGCTGGTGGAGGAAGGGGCTGGTGGAGGAAGGGGCTGGTGGAGGAAGGGGCTGGTAGAGGAAGGGGCTGGTGGAGGAAGGGGCTGGTAGAGAGGACTTTTCAGTCAGTCAGTTGGTCAGTCAGTCAGTACTTCAGAGATGCATGTCTGACCAACCGCTCTCTCTCTCTCTCGCTGTCTCTCTCTCGCTGTCTCTCTCTCGCTGTCTCTCTCTCGCTGTCTCTCTCTCTCTCTCTCTCTCTCTCTCTCTCTCTCTCTCTCTCTCTCTCTCTCTCCTCCCTCCCTCCCTCCCTCCCTCCCTCCCTCCCTCCCTCCCTCCCTCCTCCCTCCCTCCCTCCCTCCCTCCCTCCCTCCCTCCCTCCCTCCCTCCCTCCCTCCCTCCCTCCCTCCCTCTCTCTCTCTCTCCCTCCCTCCCTCCCTCCCTCCCTCCCTCCCTCCCTCCCTCTCCTAGTTAGTCTGCTTCCTGCCTGTCTGTTGTCTAACAACAACTAACAACCTTGATGATATGGCTTCCTCTTTTCTCCCTCTCTGTGCTCCAAGTGTCCATCCTAATATGTCGTCTCTGTCTTCTACCCAGAGTCCGCTGTGTTCTAACATGAAGGACAAGGCTCTCACAGGCCCTGTCTGTCTGTCTGTCTGTCTGTCTGTCTGTCTGTCTGTCTGTCTGTCTGTCTGTCTGTCTGTCTGTCTGTCTGTCTGCCGTAGCAAGAGAGAGAGAGAGACAGCGAGAGAGAGAGAGAGAGAGAGAGAGAGAGAGAGAGAGAGGCAGCGAGACAGAGAGAGAGAGAGAGAGAGGCAGAGAGAGAGACAGAGAGAGAGAGAGAGAGAGAGAGAGAGGCAGAGAGAGAGAGAGAGACAGAGAGAGAGAGAGAGAGACAGAGAGAGAGAGAGACAGCGAGAGAGGCAGAGAGAGAGAGAGAGACAGCGAGAGAGAGACAGCGAGAGAGAGAGAGAGCGATGAGTGATCCACAGCGGTCGGTTCAGACTAAATCGCCACCTGCTATGAGTAAATTTAATATTGACTGGCGGTATTGACTTGTAGATCTAATTTGAAGTGATTGTGGATGAGCAATAATGGTGTCAGGCTGTTGTTGTGATGAGATGGGGCCTGTTGTATTGAGATGGGGCCTGTTGTATTGAGACGGGGCCTGTTGTAATGAGATGGGGCCTGTTGTAATGAGATGGGGCCTGTTGTAATGAGACGGGGCCTGTTGTATTGAGACGGGGCCTGTTGTATTGAGACGGGGCCTGTTGTATTGAGATGGGGCCTGTTGTAATGAGATGGGGCCTGTTGTATTGAGACGGGGCCTGTTGTAATGAGATGGGGCCTGTTGTATTGAGACGGGGCCTGTTGTATTGAGACGGGGCCTGTTGTATTGAGATGGGGCCTGTTGTATTGAGACGGGGCCTGTTGTATTGAGACGGGGCCTGTTGTAATGAGATGGGGCCTGTTGTATTGAGATGGGGCCTGTTGTAATGACATGGGGCCTGTTGTATTGAGATGGGGCCTGTTGTAATGACATGGGGCCTGTTGTATTGAGACGGGGCCTGTTGTAATGAGATGGGGCCTGTTGTATTGAGACGGGGCCTGTTGTATTGAGACGGGGCCTGTTGTATTGAGATGGGGCCTGTTGTATTGAGACGGGGCCTGTTGTATTGAGACGGGGCCTGTTGTAATGAGATGGGGCCTGTTGTATTGAGATGGGGCCTGTTGTAATGACATGGGGCCTGTTGTAATGAGATGGGGCCTGTTGTATTGAGACGGGGCCTGTTGTATTGAGACGGGGCCTGTTGTATTGAGACGGGGCCTGTTGTATTGAGACGGGGCCTGTTGTAATGACATGGGGCCTGTTGTAATGACATGGAGCCTGTTGTATTGAGATGGGGCCTGTTGTATTGAGATGGGGCCTGTTGTAATGAGATGGGGCCTGTTGTATTGAGATGGGGCCTGTTGTATTGAGACGGGGCCTGTTGTATTGAGATGGGGCCTGTTGTAATGAGATGGGGCCTGTTGTATTGAGATGGGGCCTGTTGTATTGAGATGGGGCCTGTTGTATTGAGACGGGGCCTGTTGTATTGAGATGGGGCCTGTTGTAATGAGATGGGGCCTGTTGTAATGAGATGGGGCCTGTTGTAATGAGATGGGGCCTGTCTGGTCTGCCTGACCCTGCTCCACACTAACCAGCCTGCTAATTGGCTGAATGAGAGAATCATGATACGACTGAAGAGGAGTTGGAAGAGAGGTTTGGTCAACCCCTCACTAGATGACAGAGAGAGACTGAACGAGAGAGAGAGACTGAACGAGAGAGAGAGACTGAACGAGAGAGAGAGACTGAACGAGAGAGAGAGACTGAACGAGAGAGAGAGACTGAACGATTGAGAGAGATTGAAAGATTGAGAGAGATTGAAAGATTGAGAGAGAAATTGAAAGAGAGAGAGACAGAGAGAGAGAGACTGAAAGAGAGAGAGAGACTGAAAGAGGGAGAGATATTGAAAGAGAGAGAGAGACAGAGAGAGAGAGTTTGAAAGAGAGAGAGAGACTGAACGAGAGAGAGAGATTGAAAGATTGAAAGATTGAGAGAGATTGAAAGATTGAGAGAGATTGAAAGAGAGAGAGATTGAAAGATTGAGAGAGACTGAAAGATAGAGTTTGAAAGAGAGAGAGAGATTGAAGGAGAGAGAGAGAGAGATTGAAAGAGGGAGAGATATTGAAAGAGAGAGAGACAGAGAGAGAGAGTTTGAAAGAGAGAGAGAGAGATTGAAGGAGAGAGAGAGAGAGATTGAAAGATAGAGAGATATTGAAAGATTGAGAGAGATTGAAAGAGAGAGAGATTGAAAGATTGAGAGAGACTGAAAGATAGAGTTTGAAAGAGAGAGAGAGATTGAAGGAGAGAGAGAGAGAGATTGAAAGATAGAGAGATATTGAAAGAGAGAGAGAGATTGAAAGAGAGAGAGATTGAAAGAGAGAGAGACTGAAAGATAGATTGAGAGAGAGAGAGAGAGAGAGAGAGAGAGAGTGAAAGACAGAGAGAGAGATTGAAAGAGAGAGAGAGACTGAAAGAGAGAGATTGAAAGAGAGAGAGAGAGACTGAAAGAGAGAGATTGAAAGAGAGAGAGAGAGAGAGAGAGAGAGAGAGAGAGAGAGAGAGAGAGAGAGAGAGAGTGAAAGAGAGAGAGAGAGAGTGAAAGAGAGAGAGAGATTGAAAGAGAGAGAGAGAGACTGAAAGAGAGAGACTGAAAGAGAGAGAGAGACTAGGAGCAGCTTGCATTCTGAAAGGTACACTTCATTATCCACACAGGCCCTAGTTATCCACTGTATTGAATGATTGCATGTGTCATCGCCACTGCCTTCTAGAAAAAAAATAAACACACACCTATTTAGGTGAGGTGCTGGCTAGCGGAGCGGAAAACTAGAACACAGAAAGGTGTTGCACAGCACATGATCATCACAGGGCTGAGATGACACCTCTATAACACTGAGATGAAACCTCTAATAACACTGAGATGAAACCTCTAATAACACTGAGATGAAACCTCTAATAACACTGAGATGAAACCTCTAATTACACTGAGATGAAACCTCTAATAACACTGAGATGAAACCTCTAATAACACTGAGATGAAACCTCTAATAACACTGAGATGAAACCTCTAATAACACTGAGATGAAACCTCTAATAACACTGAGATGAAACCTCTAATAACACTGAGATGAAACCTCTAATAACACTGAGATTAAACCTCTAATAACACTGAGATGAAACCTCTAATAACACTGAGATGAAACCTCTAATAACACTGAGATGAAACCTCTAATAACACTGAGATGAAACCTCTAATAACACTGAGATGAAACCTCTAATAACACTGTGATGAAACCTCTAATAACACTGAGATGAAACCTCTAATAACACTGAGATGAAACCTCTAATAACACTGAGATGAAACCTCTAATAACACTGAGATGAAACCTCTAATAACACTGAGATGAAGCCTCTAATAACACTGAGATGAAACCTCTAATAACACTGAGATGAAACCTCTAATAACACTGAGATGAAGCCTCTAATAACACTGAGATGAAACCTCTAATAACACTGAGATGAAACCTCTAATAACACTGAGATGAAGCCTCTAATAACACTGAGATGAAGCCTCTAATAACACTGAGATGAAACCTCTAATAACACTGAGATGAAACCTCTAATAACACTGAGATGAAACCTCTAATAACACTGAGATGAAACCTCTAATAACACTGAGATGAAACCTCTAATAACACTGAGATGAAACCTCTATTAACACTGAGATGAAACCTCTAATAACACTGAGATGAAACCTCTAATAACACTGAGATGAAACCTCTAATAACACTGAGATGAAACCTCTAATAACACTGAGATGAAACCTCTATTAACACTGAGATGAAACCTCTAATAACACTGAGATGAAACCTCTAATAACACTGAGATGAAACCTCTAATAACACTGAGATGAAACCTCTAATAACGCTGAGATGAAACCTCTAATAACACTGAGATGAAACCTCTAATAACACTGAGATGAAACCTCTAATAACACTGAGATGAAACCTCTAATAACACTGAGATGAAACCTCTAATAACACTGAGAAGAAACCTCTAATAACACTGAGATGAAACCTCTAATAACACTGAGATGAAACCTCTAATAACACTGAGATGAAACCTCTAATAACACTGAGATGAAACCTCTATAACACTGAGATGAAACCTCTAATAACACTGAGATGAAACCTCTAATAACACTGAGATGAAACCTCTAATAACACTGAGATGAAACCTCTAATAACACTGAGATGAAACCTCTAATAACACTGAGATGAAACCTCTAATAACACTGAGATGAAACCTCTATTAACACTGAGATGAAACCTCTAATAACACTGAGATGAAATAACACTGAGATTAAACCTCTAATAACAATGAGATGAAACCTCTAATAACACTGAGGTGAAACCTCTAATAACACTGAGATGAAACCTCTAATAACACTGAGATGAAACCTCTAATAACACTGAGATGAAACCTCTAATAACACTGAGATGAATTCTCTAATAACACTGAGATGAAACCTCTAATAACACTGAGGTGAAACTATAATAACACTGAGATGAAACCTCTAATAACACTGAGATGAAACCTCTATAACACTGAGATGAAACCTCTAATAACACTGAGATGAAACCTCTAATAACACTGAGATGAAACCTCTAATAACACTGAGATGAAACCTCTAATAACACTGAGATGAAACCTCTAATAACACTGAGATGAAACCTCTAATAACACTGAGATGAAACTCTAATAACACTGAGATGAAACCTCTAACACTGAGATGAAACCACTAATAACACTGAGATGAAACCTCTAATAACACTGAGATGAAACCTGTAATAACACTGAGGTGAAACCTCTAATAACACTGAGATGAAACCTCTAATAACACTGAGATGAATTCTCTAATAACACTGAGATAAAACCTCTAATAACACTGAGGTGAAACTATAATAACACTGAGATGAAACCTCTAATAACACTGAGATGAAACCTCTATAACACTGAGATGAAACCTCTAATAACACTGAGATGAAACCTCTAATAACACTGAGATGAAACCTCTAATAACACTGAGGTGAAACTATAATAACACTGAGATGAAACCTCTATAACACTGAGATGAAACCTCTAATAACACTGAGATGAAACCTCTAATAACACTGAGATGAAACCTCTATAACACTGAGATGAAACCTCTAATAACACTGAGATGAAACCTCTAATAACACTGAGATGAAACCTCTAATAACACTGAGATGAAACCTCTAATAACACTGAGATGAAACCTCTAATAACACTGAGATGAAACCTCTAATAACACTGAGATGAAACCTCTAATAACACTGAGATGAAACCTCTAATAACACTGAGATGAAACCTCTAATAACACTGAGATGAAACCTCTAATAACACTGAGATGAAACCTCTAATAACACTGAGATGAAACCTCTAATAACACTGAGATGAAACCTCTAATAACACTGAGATGAAACCTCTAATAACACTGAGATGAAACCTCTAATAACACTGAGATGAAACCTCTATAACACTGAGATGAAATAACACTGAGATGAAACCTCTAATAACACTGAGATGAAATAACACTGAGATGAAACCTCTAATAACACTGAGATGAAACCTCTAATAACACTGAGATGAAACCTCTAATAACACTGAGATGAAACCTCTAATAACATTGAGATGAAACCTCTAATAACACTGAGATGAAACCTCTAATAACACTGAGATGAAACCTCTAATAACACTAAGATGAAACCTCTAATAACACTGAGATGAAACCTCTAATAACACTGAGATGAAACCTCTAATAACACTGAGATGAAACCTCTAATAACACTGAGATGAAACCTCTAATAACACTGAGATGAAACCTCTAATAACACTGAGATGAAACCTCTAATAACACTGAGATGAAACCTCTAATAACACTGAGTCTGCAGTCTGCAGCCCATATGACACACTATTCACTATATACACTGAGTGGACAAAACATTAAGAACACCTGCTCTTTCCATGACATAGACTGACCAGGTGAATCCAGGTGAAAGCTATGATCCCTTATTGATGTCCCTTAAATCCACTTCAATCAGTGTAGATGAAGGGGAGGAGACATGTTAAAGAAGGATTTTTAAACCTTGAGACAATTGAGACATGGATTGTGTATATGTCCCATTCAGAGGGTGAATGAGCAAGACAAAAGATTTAAGTGCCTTTGAACGGGGTATGGTAGTAGGTGCCAGGTGCACCGGTTTGTGTCAAGAACTTCAACGCTGCTGGGTTTTTTCCACTCTCAACAGTTTCCCGTGTCTATCAAGAATGGTCCACCACACAAAGGACATCCAGTCAACACGGACCAGCATCCCTGTGGAACGCTTTCAACACATTGTAGAGTCCCTGCCCTGACAAATAGAGGATGTTCTGAGGACAAATGAGGAGAGGGGGGGGGTGCAACTCAATGTTAGAAAGGTGTTCCTAATGTTTTGTCCACTCAGTGCATAGTGCACTATGGGCCCTGATCAACATGTTCTCAGCGGTGGTGTAAAGTACTTAAGTAAAAATACTTTAAAGTACTACTTAAGTCGTTTTTTTTGGGGGGGGGGGTATCTGTACTTTACTTTACTGTTTACATTTTTGACAACTTTTACTTCACTACATTCCTAAAGAAAATAATGTACTTTTTACTCCATACATTTTCCCCTGACACCCAAAAGTACTGGTTACATTTTGAATGCTTAGCAGGACAGGAAACTGGTCCAATTTACACACATATCAACAGAACATCCCTGGTCATCCCTACTGCCTCTGATCTGGAGGACTCACTAAACAGAGAACATCACTGGTCGTCCCTACTGCCTCTGATCTGGAGGACTCACTAAACAGAGAACATCCCTGGTCATCCCTACTGCCTCTGATCTGGAGGACTCACTAAACAGAGAACATCCCTGGTCATCCCTACTGCCTCTGATCTGGTGGACTCACTAAACAGAGAACATCCCTGGTCATCCCTACTGCCTCTGATCTGGAGGACTCACTAAACAGAGAACATCACTGGTCATCCCTACTGCCTCTGATCTGGAGGACTCACTAAACAGAGAACATCCCTGGTCATCCCTACTGCCTCTGATATGGAGGACTCACTAAACAGAGAACATCCCTGGTCATCCCTACTGCCTCTGATCTGGAGGACTCAATAAACAGAGAACATCCCTGGCCATCCCTACTGCCTCTGATCTGGAGGACTCACTAAACAGAGAACATCCCTGGTCATCCCTACTGCCTCTGATCTGGAGGACTCACTAAACAGAGAACATCCCTGGTCATCCCTACTGCCTCTGATCTGGAGGACTCAATAAACAGAGAACATCCCTGGTCATCTCTACTGCCTCTGATCTGGTGGACTCACTAAACAGAGAACATCCCTGGTCGTCCCTACTGCCTCTGATCTGGAGGACTCAATAAACAGAGAACATCCCTGGTTCATCCCTACTGCCTCTGATCTGGAGGACTCACTAAACAGAGAACATCCCTGGTCATCCCTACTGCCTCTGATCTGGAGGACTCACTAAACAGAGAACATCCCTGGTCATCTCTACTGCCTCTGATCTGGAGGACTCACTAAACAGACAACATCCCTGGTCATCCCTACTGCCTCTGATCTGGTGGACTCACTAAACAGAGAACATCCCTGGTTCATCCCTACTGCCTCTGATCTGGAGGACTCACTAAACAGAGAACATCCCTGGTTCATCCCTACTGCCTCTGATCTGGAGGACTCACTAAACAGAGAACATCCCTGGTCATCCCTACTGTCTCTGATCTGGAGGACTCACTAAACAGAGAACATCCCTGGTCATCCCTACTGCCTCTGATCTGGAGGACTCACTAAACAGAGAACATCCCTGGTCATCCCTACTGCCTCTGATCTGGAGGACTCAATAAACAGAGAACATCCCTGGTCATCCCTACTGCCTCTGATCTGGAGGACTCACTAAACAGAGAACATCCCTGGTCGTCCCTACTGCCTCTGATCTGGAGGACTCACTAAACAGAGAACATCCCTGGTCATCCCTACTGCCTCTGATCTGGAGGACTCACTAAACAGAGAACATCCCTGGTCATCCCTACTGCCTCTGATCTGGAGGACTCACTAAACAGAGAACATCCCTGGTCGTCCCTACTGCCTCTGATCTGGAGGACTCACTAAACAGAGAACATCCCTGGTCGTCCCTACTGCCTCTGATCTGGAGGACTCACTAAACAGAGAACATCCCTGGTCATCCCTACTGCCTCTGATCTGGAGGACTCACTAAACAGAGAACATCCCTGGTCATCCCTACTGCCTCTGATCTGGAGGACTCACTAAACAGAGAACATCCCTGGTCGTCCCTACTGCCTCTGATCTGGAGGACTCACTAAACAGAGAACATCCCTGGTCGTCCCTACTGCCTCTGATCTGGTGGACTCACTAAACAGAGAACATCCCTGGTCATCCCTACTGCCTCTGATCTGGTGGACTCACTAAACAGAGAACATCCCTGGTCATCCCTACTGCCTCTGATCTGGAGGACTCACTAAACAGAGAACATCCCTGGTCATCCCTACTGCCTCTGATCTGGTGGACTCACTAAACAGAGAACATCCCTGGTCATCCCTACTGCCTCTGATCTGGTGGACTCACTAAACAGAGAACATCCCTGGTCATCCCTACTGCCTCTGATCTGGAGGACTCACTAAACAGAGAACATCCCTGGTTCATCCCTACTGCCTCTGATCTGGTGGACTCACTAAACAGAGAACATCCCTGGTCATCCCTACTGCCTCTGATCTGGAGGACTCACTAAACAGAGAACATCCCTGGTCATCCCTACTGCCTCTGATCTGGAGGACTCACTAAACACACATGCATCGTTTGTAAATTATGTCTGGCTTTTATACTGTGCCCCAGGCTATATCCGTAAATACATTTAAAAAAAGAAAATTGTGCTGTCTGGTTTGCTTAATATAAGGCTTTTTTTTATTATTTTGATATATAAGTATATTTAAAACCAAGTTGTAATTTACTGGGTAACTTTCACTTTTACTTTAGTCATTTAATATTGAGGTATCTTTACTTTTACTCAAGTTTGACAATTGGGTACTTTTTCCAGCACTGGCTCTCAGTTCCCAACGACAAAAACGACTAGCTAGCCTGGTTAAACCAGACTGAATGCAGTGTTCTTTCAGTTCACAACTACACAACGACTAGCTAGCCTGGTTAAACCAGACTGAATGCAGTGTTCTTTCAGTTCACAACTACTAGCTATCCTGGTTAAACCAGACTGAATGCAGTGTCCTTTCAGTTCCCAACGACTAGCTAGCCTGGTTAAACCAGACTGAATGCAGTGTCCTTTCAGTTCCCAACTACACAACTACTAGCTAGCCTGGTTAAACCAGACTGAATGCATTGTCCTTTCAGTTCGCAACGACTAGCTAGCCTGGTTAAACCAGACTGAATGCAGTGTCCTTTCAGTTCCCAACTGCACAACGACTAGCTAGCCTGGTTAAACCAGACTGAATGCAGTGTTCTTTCAGTTCACAACTACACAACGACTAGCTAGCCTGGTTAAACCAGACTGAATGCAGTGTCCTTTCAGTTCCCAACTGCACAACTACTAGCTAGCCTGGTTAAACCAGACTGAATGCAGTGTTCTTTCAGTTCCCAACTACACAACGACTAGCTAGCCTGGTTAAACCAGACTGAATGCAGTGTTCTTTCAGTTCACAACGACTAGCTAGCCTGGTTAAACCAGACTGAATGCAGTGTCCTTTCAGTTCACAACTACACAACGACTAGCTAGCCTGGTTAAACCAGACTGAAAGCAGTGTTCTTTCAGTTCACAACTACTAGCTAGCCTGGTTAAACCAGACTGAATGCAGTGTTCTTTCAGTTCACAACTACACAACGACTAGCTAGCCTGGTTAAACCAGACTGAATGCAGTGTTCTTTCAGTTCCCAACTACTAGCTAGCCTGGTTAAACCAGACTGAATGCAGTGTTCTTTCAGTTCACAACTACACAACGACTAGCTAGCCTGGTTAAACCAGACTGAATGCAGTGTTCTTTCAGTTCACAACTACTAGCTAGCCTGGTTAAACCAGACTGAATGCAGTGTCCTTTCAGTTCCCAACGACTAGCTAGCCTGGTTAAACCAGACTGAATGCAGTGTTCTTTCAGTTCCCAACTTCCCAGCAGGGACCTCCTCCCCCCATTACAGGGCACAAAATTACGTTTAATTCGTTTCTTTAAGTACTTGTGCGTCACTAGCATGCTCAGAAAGCAATGGGGAAATATGCAGAAAGAATCTGCCCGCAAAGCAGATAAATTGACTCTGTCGCACCCTATTCCCTACGTAGCGCACTGCTTTTGACCAGAGGTAGTGCACTACATAGGGAATAGGGTGCCATTTGAGAGACAGACACTCTCTCCTCTCCATAATGAATCGCAGCTCGGAAATTAAACTGACATGTCATGAATCGGGATCCTGTTTCTAC
>NW_025550434.1:135000-137500 GCF_905237065.1 Salmo salar | reverse complement strand
GTTGTAGTCCAGCTTCACTATGTGTCCCTGTATGGTCCAGTTGTAGTCCAGCTTCACTATGTGTCCCTGTATGGTCCAGTTGTAGTCCAGCTTCACTATGTGTCCCTGTATGGTCCAGTTGTAGTCCAGCTTCCCTATGTGTCCCTGTATGGTCCAGTTGTAGTCCAGCTTCACTATGTGTCCCTGTATGGTCCAGTTGTAGTCCAGCTTCACTATGTGTCCCTGTATGGTCCAGTTGTAGTCCAGCTTCACTATGTGTCCCTGTATGGTCCAGTTGTAGTCCAGCTTCACTATGTGTCCCTGTATGGTCCAGTTGTATTCCAGCTTCACTGTGTGTCCCTGTATGGTCCAGTTGTGTCGTACAGGTAGGGAAGAGACATTGATGCTCACTCTATTGCAGGGGCGTAACTTTCACTGGGGACGGGGGACGGGGGACGGGGGCATGTCCCCCCACATTCTGAAATTGCATTTTTGTCCCCCCCCCCCACAGTTTTTATAATTTGAACGTGATACAAAAAGAAGCGACCGTGTGCTTTGGGATACGCGTACGCCTCTGAGCGGTCGGGTAGACTGTCTGGAGTGTTTTTAAATATAACGTTATTTTTTTAAATGTATTTTTAATTTATTTCACCTTTATTTAACCAGGTTAGGATAGTTGAGATCAAGTTCTCATTTAAAACTGTGACCTGGCCAAGATAAAGCAAAGCAGTGGGACAAAAAACAACAACACAGAGTTACACATAAACAAACGTACAGTCCAATAACACAATAGAAACATCTATATACAGTCCGTGCAAATAAGGTAAGATTAGGGAGGTAAGAATAGGGAGGTAAGGCAATAAATAGGCCATAGTGGCGAAATAATTACAATTTAGCAATTAACACTGGAGTGATAGATGTGCAGATGATCCAATTTGTAAGTCGCTCTGGATAAGAGCGTCTGCTAAATGACTTAAATGTAAATGTAAATGATGTGCAAGTAGAGATACTGGGGTGCAAAAGAGCACGAGGATAAATAACAATATGGGGATGAGGTAGTTGGATGGGCTATTTACAGATGGGCTGTTTACAGATGGGCTGTTTACAGATGGGCTGTGTACAGATGGCTATGTACAGATGGGCTGTGTACAGATGGGCTGTGTACAGGTACAGTGATCGGTAAGCTGCTCTGACAGCTGATGCTTAAAGTTATGCCCACCCCCCCCCCCCCCATTTCTAAAACCATAGTTACGCCCCTGCTCTATCGTCTATATTGTCCTGGAAATCCACAGATAACTAAAGTCCGCAATCAAAGGAATCAAGATGAGTCGTCCTGCCACTTAAAACAAATGTTCACTCCTCTCTGATGTGAGACCTGTGGCTGTGATCTCACTTCCTAACACCCCCTCTATACACACACACACACACACTACACACACACACACACACACACACACACACACACACACACACACACACACACACACACACACACACACACACACACTACACACACACACACACACACACACACACACTACACACACACACAGCCTCGCCCCCCCTGACAACAGCTGGAGAGTACATCCCTGCTGTGTAAGTGTGTAATTTGTGAGGCGAGAACAGATAACAAGCGACCTTGACAAGGACATCAACACCAGACCAATGGAAAGACATGGACACCAGACCAATGGAAAGACATGGACACCAGACCAATGGAAAGACATGGACACCAGACCAATGGAAAGACATGGACACCAGACCAATGGAAAGACATGGACACCAGACCAATGGAAAGACATGGACACCAACACCAGACCAATGGAAAGACATGGACACCAGACCAATGGAAAGACATGGACACCAGACCAATGGAAAGACATGGACACCAGACCAATGGAAAGACATGGACACCAGACCAATGGAAAGACATGGACACCAGACCAATGGAAAGACATGGACACCAGACCAATGGAAAGACATGGACACCAGACCAATGGAAAGACATGGACACCAGACCAATGGAAAGACATGGACACCAGACCAATGGAAAGACATGGACACCAGACCAATGGAGAGACATGGACACCAGACCAATGGAAAGACATGGACACCAGACCAATGGAAAGACATGGACACCAGACCAATGGAAAGACATGGACACCAGACCAATGGAAAGACATGGACACCAGACCAATGGAAAGACATGGACACCAGACCAATGGAAAGACATGGACACCAGACCAATGGAAAGACATGGACACCAGACCAATGGAAAGACATGGACACCAGACCAATGGAAAGACATGGACACCAGACCAATGGAAAGACATGGACACCAGACCAATGGAAAGACATGGACACCAGACCAATGGAGAGACATGGACACCAGACCAATGGAGAGACATGGACACCAGACCAATGGAGAGACATGGACACCAGACCAATGGAGAGACATGGACACCAGACCAATGGAAAGACATGGACACCAGACCAATGGAAAGACATGGACACCAGACCA
>NW_025550434.1:125000-130000 GCF_905237065.1 Salmo salar | reverse complement strand
TGACTGGATGACTGACTGGCTGGTTGACTAGCTGACTTTCTGACTGACTGGCTGGTTGACTGGCTGACGGCAGAAGGACAGTCCCCTCTCTCCATGTTCTTCCCCCTCCCTCCCACCCACCCAACACACACACACACACACACACACACACACACACACACACACACACACACACACACACACACACACACACACACACACACACACACACACACACACAATCCACCCTCCTAAAAAGCCATGTCCCTTCCTGTCACGCTTCCATTAGCGGAAGCCAAGACAGACAGAAAGGCTTAGCTAACTACTACCATAAAGTGAAGGTCTAGTCCAGACAGACAGAAAGGCTTAGCTAACTACTACCATAAAGTGAAGGTCTAGCCCAGACAGACAGAAAGGCTTAGCTAACTACTACCATAAAGTGAAGGTCTAGCCCAGACAGACAGACAGAAAGGCTTAGCTAACTACTACCATAAAGTGAAGGTCTAGTCACAGACAGACAGAAAGGCTTAGCTAACTACTACCATAAAGTGAAGGTCTAGCCCAGACAGACAGAAAGGCTTAGCTAACTACTACCATAAAGTGAAGGTCTAGTCCAGACAGACAGAAAGGCTTAGCTAACTACTACCATAAAGTGAAGATCTAGTCCAGACAGACAGAAAGGCTTAGCTAACTACTACCATAAAGTGAAGGTCTAGTCCAGACAGACAGAAAGGCTTAGCTAACTACTACCATAAAGTGAAGGTCTAGTCCAGACAGACAGACAGAAAGGCTTAGCTAACTACTACCATAAAGTGAAGGTCTAGTCCAGACAGACAGAAAGGCTTAGCTAACTACTACCATAAAGTGAAGGTCTAGTCCAGACAGACAGAAAGGCTTAGCTAACTACTACCATAAAGTGAAGGTCTAGTCCAGACAGACAGACAGAAAGGCTTAGCTAACTACTACCATAAAGTGAAGGTCTAGTCACAGACA
This sequence comes from Salmo salar, assembly GCF_905237065.1. Taxonomy (NCBI): domain Eukaryota; kingdom Metazoa; phylum Chordata; class Actinopteri; order Salmoniformes; family Salmonidae; genus Salmo; species Salmo salar. Next base: position 129,028 of record NW_025550434.1, on the reverse strand, counting down.
GACAGAAAGGCTTAGCTAACTACTACCATAAAGTGAAGATCTAGTCCAGACAGACAGAAAGGCTTAGCTAACTACTACCATAAAGTGAAGGTCTAGTCCAGACAGACAGACAGAAAGGCTTAGCTAACTACTACCATAAAGTGAAGGTCTAGTCCAGACAGACAGAAAGGCTTAGCTAACTACTACCATAAAGTGAAGGTCTAGCCCAGACAGACAGAAAGGCTTAGCTAACTACTACCATAAAGTGAAGGTCTAGCCCAGACAGACAGAAAGGCTTAGCTAACTACTACCATAAAGTGAAGGTCTAGTCACAGACAGACAGAAAGGCTTAGCTAACTACTACCATAAAGTGAAGGTCTAGTCACAGACAGACAGAAAGGCTTAGCTAACTACTACCATAAAGTGAAGGTCTAGCCCAGACAGACAGACAGAAAGGCTTAGCTAACTACTACCATAAAGTGAAGGTCTAGCCCAGACAGACAGAAAGGCTTAGCTAACTACTACCATAAAGTGAAGGTCTAGCCCAGACAGACAGACAGAAAGGCTTAGCTAACTACTACCATAAAGTGAAGGTCTAGCCCAGACAGACAGAAAGGCTTAGCTAACTACTACCATAAAGTGAAGGTCTAGTCACAGACAGACAGACAGAAAGGCTTAGCTAACTACTACCATAAAGTGAAGGTCTAGTCCAGACAGACAGACAGAAAGGCTTAGCTAACTACTACCATAAAGTGAAGGTCTAGTCCAGACAGACAGACAGAAAGGCTTAGCTAACTACTACCATAAAGTGAAGGTCTAGTCCAGACAGACAGAAAGGCTTAGCTAACTACTACCATAAAGTGAAGGTCTAGCCCAGACAGACAGAAAGGCTTAGCTAACTACTACCATAAAGTGAAGGTCTAGTCCAGACAGACAGACAGAAAGGCTTAGCTAACTACTACCATAAAGTGAAGGTCTAGTCCAGACAGACAGAAAGGCTTAGCTAACTACTACCATAAAGTGAAGGTCTAGTCCAGACAGACAGACAGAAAGGCTTAGCTAACTACTACCATAAAGTGAAGGTCTAGTCACAGACAGACAGAAAGGCTTAGCTAACTACTACCATAAAGTGAAGGTCTAGTCACAGACAGACAGAAAGGCTTAGCTAACTACTACCATAAAGTGAAGGTCTAGTCCAGACAGACAGAAAGGCTTAGCTAACTACTACCATAAAGTGAAGGTCTAGCCCAGACAGACAGAAAGGCTTAGCTAACTACTACCATAAAGTGAAGGTCTAGTCCAGACAGACAGAAAGGCTTAGCTAACTACTACCATAAAGTGAAGGTCTAGCCCAGACAGACAGACAGAAAGGCTTAGCTAACTACTACCATAAAGTGAAGGTCTAGTCCAGACAGACAGACAGAAAGGCTTAGCTAACTACTACCATAAAGTGAAGGTCTAGTCCAGACAGACAGACAGAAAGGCTTAGCTAACTACTACCATAAAGTGAAGGTCTAGCCCAGACAGACAGAAAGGCTTAGCTAACTACTACCATAAAGTGAAGGTCTAGTCCAGACAGACAGAAAGGCTTAGCTAACTACTACCATAAAGTGAAGGTCTAGTCACAGACAGACAGAAAGGCTTAGCTAACTACTACCATAAAGTGAAGGTCTAGTCACAGACAGACAGACAGAAAGGCTTAGCTAACTACTACCATAAAGTGAAGGTCTAGTCCAGACAGACAGACAGAAAGGCTTAGCTAACTACTACCATAAAGTGAAGGTCTAGTCCAGACAGACAGACAGAAAGGCTTAGCTAACTACTACCATAAAGTGAAGGTCTAGTCACAGACAGACAGAAAGGCTTAGCTAACTACTACCATAAAGTGAAGGTCTAGTCACAGACAGACAGAAAGGCTTAGCTAACTACTACCATAAAGTGAAGGTCTAGTCACAGACAGACAGACAGAAAGGCTTAGCTAACTACTACCATAAAGTGAAGGTCTAGTCCAGACAGACAGAAAGGCTTAGCTAACTACTACCATAAAGTGAAGGTCTAGTCCAGACAGACAGACAGAAAGGCTTAGCTAACTACTACCATAAAGTGAAGGTCTAGTCCAGACAGACAGACAGAAAGGCTTAGCTAACTACTACCATAAAGTGAAGGTCTAGTCACAGACAGACAGAAAGGCTTAGCTAACTACTACCATAAAGTGAAGGTCTAGTCCAGACAGACAGACAGAAAGGCTTAGCTAACTACTACCATAAAGTGAAGGTCTAGTCCAGACAGACAGACAGAAAGGCTTAGCTAACTACTACCATAAAGTGAAGGTCTAGTCCAGACAGACAGAAAGGCTTAGCTAACTACTACCATAAAGTGAAGGTCTAGTCCAGACAGACAGAAAGGCTTAGCTAACTACTACCATAAAGTGAAGGTCTAGTCCAGACAGACAGACAGAAAGGCTTAGCTAACTACTACCATAAAGTGAAGGTCTAGTCCAGACAGACAGAAAGGCTTAGCTAACTACTACCATAAAGTGAAGGTCTAGCCCAGACAGACAGACAGAAAGGCTTAGCTAACTACTACCATAAAGTGAAGGTCTAGTCACAGACAGACAGAAAGGCTTAGCTAACTACTACCATAAAGTGAAGGTCTAGTCCAGACAGACAGAAAGGCTTAGCTAACTACTACCATAAAGTGAAGGTCTAGTCCAGACAGACAGAAAGGCTTAGCTAACTACTACCATAAAGTGAAGGTCTAGTCCAGACAGACAGACAGAAAGGCTTAGCTAACTACTACCATAAAGTGAAGGTCTAGTCCAGACAGACAGAAAGGCTTAGCTAACTACTACCATAAAGTGAAGGTCTAGTCACAGACAGACAGAAAGGCTTAGCTAACTACTACCATAAAGTGAAGGTCTAGTCACAGACAGACAGACAGAAAGGCTTAGCTAACTACTACCATAAAGTGAAGGTCTAGTCCAGACAGACAGAAAGGCTTAGCTAACTACTACCATAAAGTGAAGGTCTAGTCACAGACAGACAGAAAGGCTTAGCTAACTACTACCATAAAGTGAAGGTCTAGTCACAGACAGACAGAAAGGCTTAGCTAACTACTACCATAAAGTGAAGGTCTAGTCACAGACAGACAGAAAGGCTTAGCTAACTACTACCATAAAGTGAAGGTCTAGTCCAGACAGACAGAAAGGCTTAGCTAACTACTACCATAAAGTGAAGGTCTAGTCCAGACAGACAGAAAGGCTTAGCTAACTACTACCATAAAGTGAAGGTCTAGTCACAGACAGACAGAAAGGCTTAGCTAACTACTACCATAAAGTGAAGGTCTAGTCACAGACAGACAGAAAGGCTTAGCTAACTACTACCATAAAGTGAAGGTCTAGTCACAGACAGACAGACAGAAAGGCTTAGCTAACTACTACCATAAAGTGAAGGTCTAGCCCAGACAGACAGACAGAAAGGCTTAGCTAACTACTACCATAAAGTGAAGGTCTAGTCACAGACAGACAGAAAGGCTTAGCTAACTACTACCATAAAGTGAAGGTCTAGTCCAGACAGACAGAAAGGCTTAGCTAACTACTACCATAAAGTGAAGGTCTAGTCACAGACAGACAGAAAGGCTTAGCTAACTACTACCATAAAGTGAAGGTCTAGTCACAGACAGACAGAAAGGCTTAGCTAACTACTACCATAAAGTGAAGGTCTAGTCACAGACAGACAGAAAGGCTTAGCTAACTACTACCATAAAGTGAAGGTCTAGTCCAGACAGACAGAAAGGCTTAGCTAACTACTACCATAAAGTGAAGGTCTAGTCCAGACAGACAGACAGAAAGGCTTAGCTAACTACTACCATAAAGTGAAGGTCTAGTCACAGACAGACAGACAGAAAGGCTTAGCTAACTACTACCATAAAGTGAAGATCTAGTCCAGACAGACAGACAGAAAGGCTTAGCTAACTACTACCATAAAGTGAAGATCTAGTCCAGACAGACAGAAAGGCTTAGCTAACTACTACCATAAAGTGAAGGTCTA